>NC_044917.1:26877799-27033487 GCF_003576645.1 Ipomoea triloba
GGGGACATGGGTGTTTGATCAAGAGGCCATTAGGAGGGCCTTATGTGAGATGATTATCATAGATGAGCTCACTTTTAGGTTTGTTGAGGGCCAGGGATTCAGGAGGTTTATTCTTGTCTGTTGTCCTAGGTTTCTAATCCCTTCTAGGTGGACAATTTCTAGGGACATCTACCAGATTTTCCTCGATGAGAGGCTAAGTCTTAGGAAGCTGTTTAGGGTGGGCACACAAAGAGTCAGTTTCACCACTGATACCTGGACTTCTGTCCAGAGGATTAATTATATGTGCATTACTGCACATTTTATAGATGACCAGTGGAAGCTTCATAAAAAAAATAATTTCCTTTGTCCCAATTTCTTCTCATAGGGGGGAGTATATTGCAAAAGCCCTAGAGAGCTGTCTATTGGAGTGGGGGATTAGAAATGTGTTCACTATTACAGTGGACAATGCCTCTTCTAATGATACAGCTTTGGGGTACTTTAAGAGCAAGTTGTTATCTTGGGGTTGTTCTTCTGTTAGGCTGCAGTACTTGCACATGAGGTGCATAGCACATATCCTAAACCTAGTGGTCCAAGATGGTTTGAAGTATGCAGATGAGTCTGTTAAAAGGGTGAGGGATGCAGTGAGATGGGTTAGGAACTCACCTGCTAGGTTGCAAAAGTTTAGGGAACTAGCTGATCTGATTGGGGTGGAAGCCAAGTCAGCCTTGCATCTTGATGTCCCTATTAGGTGGAACAGCACCTACATCATGCTTAACACTGCAATTGAATATCAAAGAGTGTTTGATATGCTTGCAGAAACTGACCCCTCCTTTTCTGCTGATTTGGATGATGTCCTTTGTTTTCTGGATTGGAGTTCTGTGGAAAGCTTAGTTAAGCTTTTGAAAACTTTTTATGAGATGACAGTGAGAATTTCTGGTTCTCTCTATGTCACTTCTAACATATTCTTCTCTGAGATCTCTGATCTCAGTTGCATGCTGGAAGATATGGTTTTGGCTGAGCCTGAAACTGATAAGGTAAATCTTTATTTGTATTTCTGCTTTGTGTTCTGTTCTGCTTATTTGTCTTATGTTGCTTAATTCTGTAATACTGTAATAGGTAATGGGGCAACAAATGAAAACCAAGTTTCATAAATATTGGGGGGATCCAGCAAAAATGAACTTTCTCATTTTTTTATGCCAATATTCTGGACCCCAGAGATAAGGAGGAATACATGCCTCATCAGTTTGTCCAGCTTTATGGAGAAGAGAAAGGCAAATCTTTTTTTGCCAAGGTCCAAACTGCCATGTCTGTGTTGTATGCTGATTATGCATCTACCTATTCTGTCAGTTCAACCCCCTCTGAATCCTCTACTCAATCTGTCCAGTCTAAGGCTACCTCAATTGGTAGGCCTCAGTCAAGGTTGAAGAGTCAGTTGAAAAAAAAGAGGATGGAGGGTGGTGGTGGAAGCAGTAAGCAGACAGAGCTGCAAGTGTATTTGAGTGAGAGTATAGTTGAGGATGATGAAGATGCCACTTTTGATGTTTTAAAGTGGTGGAAGGGCAATAGTGAGAGATTTCCTATTCTCTCTAAAATGGCTAGAGATGTGCCTGCAGTTCCTATTTCCACAGTTGCATCTGAGAGTGCTTTTAGTACAAGTGGGAGGGTGCTTGATCCATTTAGGAGTTCCTTGACTCCTAAAATAGTGGAAGCCTTACTTTGTACCCAAGATTGGTTGAGATTACCAAATCAAGCAATCACGGTTGTGGAAAACTTAGATGAGGTTGAAAGACTAGAAAAAGGTAACTTCTTTTTTACTTTTTTTCTTAGATTTTTTATTTTTTTATCCTTTTTTTTCCTTATTTATATTTGTTTGATCTTGTTCTTGTTCTGTTTTGCAGAATTGCCCACTAGATGCAGTATTCCATCAATGTTGTCATCAATACCTGTAATGTATTTATGTATTTATTTGATTATTTCAATAATGTATATTGTATTTGTTTGCTGTTGCCTATTGTGTCTGCTGGTAAGGTTTCTAACCTCTAACTCTCTAAGTGGCTGGGTAACTTTCTGAGTATTATTGGTGAAATGTTGTTGCCCTTAGTTGAGTTGAGCCCTTCTGGAATTCTGGTAAGGAAGATCATACTTTTAATGCTTTATTTTGTTAAGTAAGTTACTAATGATTCTTCTCTTGGCTGGCTATGATGATGCTTCCACCTTTAACTGAATAAATGGAATGGAGTTGGCATGTTGCTCATGTGTTTGTAAAATACATTGTTAGCAATTTGCCCCCATTTCCTTACTTGATCTGGAAATATGCAATCTGAGCCTAATAGTCTTATGGCTATAGCCTAATATTTGTTACTTTTCTAGTTAGCTCACTGCCTCACTTAGTCACTTATCTGTTTAGTTTTCCCTAATATTGTTTTAAGTTGTCATATTAACAGGAAGAAGAGTGAAAATGTTGTCTGCTAGATTGAATGCTGTTGATCAGTTGATGTGCTGAAATGCTGAAATTGCTGAATTGCTGAAATTGAAATGTCTGAAAACTTATGCTGATTTTTGTCAATTTTGTGTAAATGTGTAATTATGTGTAATTTTGTATTATTAGACAGTTGGTGTTGGACACTTGGACTGTTGGACAGTTGGACTGTAGACTCACTAGACTGTTGGTAACTGCTAACTGCTAAGTTAACTAGTTAAGTAGTTAACTCCTTATTTTTGTTGGACTTGAAGTTAGAAGTTACAATTTTGTAAGTTTAACTTAAATTGTAACTTCTAAGTTCTACCTTCTAAGTTCATGTAGTGTTTATGTTCTTTTATTTTGTAAAGAAGTAGTTCACTAGTTAACTAGTTAAGTATTATGAATTTATGTTTCAGTTTTTTTATGTAGTCAACTAGTCGTTTTTCCTATATTTTTTTTAATTAAAATGTATTAATATTATTTTATGTTTATCCGAATAACATTCGAAATCCGAAGTTTATAATCCGCAATCCGAATTTGCAATATCCGAACGGTTAACGTGTTAAAAATAGTGGTTTGGGTTTCCAAAATTAAAATCGAAAACCGATCGGGTGGACGGATGGGAAATCCGATCCGTCCGAACCCGTCCGATGCTCAGTCCTACCAATAACTATTGTTCTCATTAGATTCACTTTCGATTTGGATTGGGACAAAGTTGATTATGATTATCATAAGTGACATTCTTAATCTAATATACATTATATGCTCAAAATTGATTATTGATTCATGAGAAATTGATTGTTAAAGTGTACACATTGAGTGGATAAAATAGTATTTGGGAAAGGAGATTTTTAATTTACATTTATCATACGTTAGAAATAGTTTAAATTTTATAGTTTCTTTTGGGAGTGGTTTGATACTCTTCCCCTTTTCCTTGTTGATTGTCTTTCATTAGATTTAATGAATTAAGTTCTTTTTCTAAAAATAAATCTATCTCGAACGTAAAGATATACAAATTAAATCCCAAAATTAAATGAGCAACTATCACTAGAACGGAGTGTTTGGTAGATCGCATAATCTACCAATTTTGGATATATTGTTGAATTTAACAACTCAGGTCAATATTTAGTAAATAGTGGACTGAATTAGGGTAAAGCATTAAAGATAATAAAACTTCTTAATTCTTATTAGTGGATTGCATTTATTAAGTTAAAAAAATTAATTTGCATACTAATTTATTTTTATATAACAATTTATTAAATCATGCACAATATGCAATAAATATATATGTCAAATGAAGAAAATTATCGTAAAAATATATGAAGTATGATGGTTTTTACGGGACTGAGTATGAATATACAAATCAGGAGTAGGAGAATAATAATTTTATTGCTCGGCCATACTAAGCCCAAAAGCGTATATACAATGCCCAAGGGAATTTCTCAATGGTCCAAGTAACAAATACATATATAGTAAATAATAAATGTTATAGTTCAAGTACTGAACTTGAAATAATACTAGGCATGCTATGAATTGAACCATGGTACTTGAGTTGGAAGTTAGGACCATGCAACACTAGATCAATATGGATGTAGTGAACATGTCATGTCCATGAGGGAGACAGAGGTGCATTTTACAGCCCGTTTTGTTCGCTGGAAAATATTTAAAGGAAATGGAATTCTTTTTTTTTTTTTTGATAAGAAAGGAAATGGAATTCAAATTCCATGGAAAATAAATTACCAAGAAAATAGATTCTATTGTTTGGTTGGTAGAAAAGAAATTACTGGGAATATGAATTCCATTGTTTGGTTGGATTTGGAATGGTAAGGAATTATGAATATAAAAACCAATATGCCCTTAACAATTACTAGTGATAATATATTATATTATTATTGATGAGGGTAAAATAGTCTACTTGTTCAATCTTTCTTCCCAAACCCCATGGAAAACAAAATACCACATTCTAACTAATAAGAATTTGTTTTCCTTCACTTTTGGGAACTCAAGTTCCAATGGAAAACATTTTCCATCCAACAAAACAACGGAAAAACACATTTTCCTCCACTTCATGAAAAATCTTTTCCATGGAAAAGATTTTCCATCCAACCAAACACCCCCTTATAGTGTTGAGACCCCGCTCGCTAGCCACACCATGTCAAGGGGGTCGACAAGCTCCACAGCCAACCAAGTGATGGGTGGGCCGCTATTCCTTCACCCCATCGAGCAACCATTTCCCTTCTACCCCCACCCCTCACCATTAGGCCGACCTTCCTTCTTCACCCCCTTGGACTTGGGTTGACCTTCCTCATTTACCCTCCCTTCATTTGGGCAAACCTTCCTCATTCACCCCCTCTTGAACCCATCAATACCTCATTTACTATTCTTGAACTAAGACTTTACCAATAAAAATGGTTCATGGCCCCATCAAAGTATAACATACATAAATGTAGAAGTGACAGTTTTGACGATTTTGATTCATCGACTTATAAACATTTATTTTAATAGTTTAAAATTGTAAATTATAATTTTTTTCCCATATTAACTAATAGACTTGACACATGCAACACAAAGTAAGGCGACATTACAGTCTTTATTTATGATGGATCAAAATCATCATATTATAAAAATTGGAGGGTTAATAACTGAAACTATTTCAAATAAATATAATAAAAAGTTGTAATTTATAATTCTTATTGATGGTGTAAATGTAAACGGGGGTACGGATTTACACCACTTGTGTTTGATTGTGTGTTTTTAGTGTATAGCGTGTGTATACATGAATGTAAGAAGAAAGGGAAAGGAAGCCATGGCTTCCTTCCGAGAAGGGGCGAAAGGATGAATGGATTCAGGATCGCAGAGGCAAGGGATGAGAGAGTGCCATTACAGTGGAGGGTCAGGTCCTTTATATAGAAATAGGACCTGGCCCTTCAGGAATATAATATTCCCCAAAGGTCACTTGCCCTTTAACAATTTCTAAGGGGCACCCGACCTTTTATGGGTACAACAATACACGGACTATACACATTGTATTTCTACAGTAGTCCCTAGGGGTATTTACCCATCACAAGTCCCCCACTTCTTGAATCTGCGAGAGTCGTCAGGTTCGAGAAGTAAAAAGTGCTCCGGGCGGCCAACTTGTTACAAGCAAAGTCTCCCCGGTCTGAATGCCTTAATAGTCTGTGATGAACCCCTCAAGTCTGANGTTTTGTTCGCTGGAAAATATTTAAAGGAAATGGAATTCTTTTTTTTTTTTTTGATAAGAAAGGAAATGGAATTCAAATTCCATGGAAAATAAATTACCAAGAAAATAGATTCTATTGTTTGGTTGGTAGAAAAGAAATTACTGGGAATATGAATTCCATTGTTTGGTTGGATTTGGAATGGTAAGGAATTATGAATATAAAAACCAATATGCCCTTAACAATTACTAGTGATAATATATTATATTATTATTGATGAGGGTAAAATAGTCTACTTGTTCAATCTTTCTTCCCAAACCCCATGGAAAACAAAATACCACATTCTAACTAATAAGAATTTGTTTTCCTTCACTTTTGGGAACTCAAGTTCCAATGGAAAACATTTTCCATCCAACAAAACAACGGAAAAACACATTTTCCTCCACTTCATGAAAAATCTTTTCCATGGAAAAGATTTTCCATCCAACCAAACACCCCCTTATAGTGTTGAGACCCCGCTCGCTAGCCACACCATGTCAAGGGGGTCGACAAGCTCCACAGCCAACCAAGTGATGGGTGGGCCGCTATTCCTTCACCCCATCGAGCAACCATTTCCCTTCTACCCCCACCCCTCACCATTAGGCCGACCTTCCTTCTTCACCCCCTTGGACTTGGGTTGACCTTCCTCATTTACCCTCCCTTCATTTGGGCAAACCTTCCTCATTCACCCCCTCTTGAACCCATCAATACCTCATTTACTATTCTTGAACTAAGACTTTACCAATAAAAATGGTTCATGGCCCCATCAAAGTATAACATACATAAATGTAGAAGTGACAGTTTTGACGATTTTGATTCATCGACTTATAAACATTTATTTTAATAGTTTAAAATTGTAAATTATAATTTTTTTCCCATATTAACTAATAGACTTGACACATGCAACACAAAGTAAGGCGACATTACAGTCTTTATTTATGATGGATCAAAATCATCATATTATAAAAATTGGAGGGTTAATAACTGAAACTATTTCAAATAAATATAATAAAAAGTTGTAATTTATAATTCTTATTGATGGTGTAAATGTAAACGGGGGTACGGATTTACACCACTTGTGTTTGATTGTGTGTTTTTAGTGTATAGCGTGTGTATACATGAATGTAAGAAGAAAGGGAAAGGAAGCCATGGCTTCCTTCCGAGAAGGGGCGAAAGGATGAATGGATTCAGGATCGCAGAGGCAAGGGATGAGAGAGTGCCATTACAGTGGAGGGTCAGGTCCTTTATATAGAAATAGGACCTGGCCCTTCAGGAATATAATATTCCCCAAAGGTCACTTGCCCTTTAACAATTTCTAAGGGGCACCCGACCTTTTATGGGTACAACAATACACGGACTATACACATTGTATTTCTACAGTAGTCCCTAGGGGTATTTACCCATCACAAGTCCCCCACTTCTTGAATCTGCGAGAGTCGTCAGGTTCGAGAAGTAAAAAGTGCTCCGGGCGGCCAACTTGTTACAAGCAAAGTCTCCCCGGTCTGAATGCCTTAATAGTCTGTGATGAACCCCTCATCCCCGGTCTGAATGCCTTAATAGTCTGTGATGAACCCCTCAAGTCTGAGTTGAGCATGAGGATAGTCTGTGATGAACCCCTCAAGTCTGAGTTGAGCATGAGGGGCGTCTGTGATGAACCCCTCAAGTCTGAGTTGAGCATGAGGGGCATGATTTACGCTGGTTGCCTCGTTAAAAACCTTAGACTAAGAAAAACCCTATGGGAAAAAACCTAGCTAAGGGAAAAAGAGTACAACCAAAAAGGCGTAATCATTTAAAGACTATAAAGGGGGCTGTCTTGGTTTTATGCAGCTTGATCAGCTTTTCTAGGTTGAATCTCGAGTGATTCTTCATGTCCTCTAGTGATTCTTCATGTCCCGTGAGCTTTTTAGAAATCCTGCAAAAAATAAGATAAAAAATGCAAATATGCATGTAATGCATGCCTATCCTGATATGCAAATCCTAAGTTAGTTCCTAACTCCACTTCTATAACTAAAAATGAACCCTCACTCCGAGGGATACCTAACGACTTAATGCACCACTTTGGGGCTATGCGGGCACCCAAAGCCACTATATTGCGTAAGATTTTTTGTGCCAAAGGCATCTTTTTTACCGAGCTGGTGCTTTAACGACCACAGGGGTCTCATCGCTGAGAAGCGGGATTTTTATAATTATTTTTTTGTGACCACAATGGTCCTTTTGCAACCACAATGGTCCTTTTTTCTTTGTGCCAAGGGCATCTTTTTCACCAATACGGTATTTGGGCGACCATTTTGGTCTCATCGCGGGAGCGCGGGATTTTATTTATAATTATATTTTTTTTTTGCGACCACAATAGCCCTTTTGCGACCACAATGGTCCTTTTTCAAGTGCCATGACGAGGCATGGGCACAATCAACCGGATAAACCCGTGCAGGTTGATCAAACCCCAAACGGAAGAGCCGGAGATTTTTTTTTTTTTCAAGTGCCATGACGAGGCATGGGCACACTCAAGCAACAAATCCGTGCAGGTTGGCCAAACCCCAAACGGAAGAGTCGGAGAGCTTTTTTTTTATTATTTTATTTATTACAAGAGTCTCCTTACAAAAATTCGGGATACAAAAATCTATCATTTCTAATGAGAGACTACAATCTTCATCTTGGAGTCTTCATCTTCAACAATTCTGATTTTTTATGGAGTCTTCGTCTTTAATAATTTTCGTGGGAGCGTGGTGATGGGAACATGTTGGAGAAATATCCCTTTTAATTCCGTTTCCAGCAACCATGGTGGTGGAACTATATTGGGAAGATTAAACAACAATATTTTGTCTCCCATTACATTATACAATTTTATTATTATTATAATTTTTTTTTATGTAACGTTTGTTCCCCACTTTATGCAATTTTCATGGGGTTTTCCCTTTTTTTTTTAAACCCCATTTTCCTCCACCATTTCGTCTTTTTCTTTTTGTCTTCTTTCCACTCTCTCTTTCTTTATTCTTTCTTTCCCAACAACTCCATCCTTTCCCTTATTTTTGTCGACAACTACTCCCATCTTTCTACTTTTTTTTTTTACTTGTCTTTTATTTCCCTCATTCCAAAGCCATTACAAAGAAAACAATAAAATAGAATTATGAATCCTGGTGGCTTGGTGTGAGAGCCGAAAAAGGTGGCGACGGTGGCCGGAGGAGGTGGGTTCATTGATGAAAATCCGAGTCCGGCACAGGCTACCGGAGTTCTACCGGTACGGTGGTTGCAATAGAACGGTGATGATGAGGTGGTGGTCCGGCATTGATTTCCTTCCCAGTCGGCGACCAAGCTTTTGCATGGAAAATCGAACGAGCGGCGGCGGCTCACTTAGCGACAACCGCGGCGGATGGTGGTGACCATGGTTGTCCAAGGAAGGCTTGGAGTTGGAGCTAGGTGGCATGGTGAAGCACTTTAATGATGATGGCGGTCGCGGTGGAGGTCGCGGCGGTTGTGACGTGTGATAGTGTGATGAGCAACGATGGTGGTCGGACGTCTCCGGCGTCAACGCTACTGCTATGAAAGTGAGCTGCCATCTTTTTTTTCTTCAGCCGACAACACTAATTTTCCTCCACCATTTTTTTTCATGTGGAAGACATTCAAATCAACCATTTTTTTTTTACCTTTCTATTTTTGTCGTTTTCTCTTTTATCTTGTTTTGTTCCATTTAAAGACAAAACCATGTTCTTTCCCCCATTTCAAGCCCCCATGCGTGACTTTCAATTACAATAATAATAAAAATATAATCTCACAAACAATGTGAGGGAAAAGGACCACCATGTTTTGTCTTCTTCACCATTTTCTCTGCTTCTTCGACAGTCCGTGAGGGAGAGAGAAAAGACCAAGAAGGAGAGAGAATGGCATCATCAACAAGCCGGTCAGCTACTGCCGCGTCACCATCATCTCGTCGGGGCCCAGAATCTTTCCATGGTCGCCGGTGTCTCGCCGAACAGGCACGGAGTTTTGCAGCTTGGCCTCATGAGCAATTTACGGAAACTGGCGGCGATGATGATGGAGCGAGAAAGGTGTCGGCGGCGGTTGAGAACCCCAGTGGCGGTGGCAACGGCAGCTGGGTTGCATGGTTGGCAGGTGGCAAAGGCTGCACCATTTTCTTTGACTTGCGGCTAACCGTGATGGACGATGATCGATGGCCGGAAGTGATGGCGGTGGTTATAGTGTCTTGATCTCCACTTGCTGCTGCTGCCCGCCGGAGATAGGCGAAAAAGAAAAACGACGTCTCGACGCGTCGAGATCTTCCCGTTTATGCATCAGCGAACTTTTCTTCCTTTTTTTTTGAGCCAGGGTGGCCTAATTCGTTTTTGTTTGTTGATGATGGTGAGAATCATGACGATGATTATCATGATGGTGATCTTCATGATGGGGATCCGATCAAGAATACAGCTTTTCTTCTTGGCGGTCACAGTAGTGGGTGGATTTGGTTCGTGCCGGCGGTGGTGGTCGTTCTCTCCAGCTCGACAGCCGTGGAAACGCAGTCATGTTGCAATAGGGCTCCGTGTCTTTCGCGGCAGTGGTGGCGGTTCTATCGAGGAGGCGGTCATTGGTGACCTGTTTCAAGACTCGCTCAAGATTGGAGCGGAGGAGGTCGGCGGCGGTGGAACGCTGTACGACGGAGGCGGTGGCGGAACATTGTAATTTTCGGTGAGCTTTGTGACGGTGATGTGGATGGTGAATACCAACCGGTTGCTTAGAGGAACACGGCATTTCGTCGCATTCCCCACAGACGGCGCCAATGATGGTGTAAATGTAAACGGGCATACGGATTTACACCACTTGTGTTTGATTGTGTGTTTTTAGTGTATAGCGTGTGTAAACATGAATGTAAGAAGAAAGGGAAAGAAAGCCATGGCTTCCTTCCGAGAAGGGGCGAAAGGATGAATGGATTCAGGATCCCCAGAGGCAAGGGATGAGAGAGTGCCATTACAGTGAAGGGTCAGGTCCTTTATATAGAAATAGGACCTGACCCTTCAGGAATATAATATTCCCCAAAGGTCACTTGCCCTTTAACAATTTCTAAGGGGCACCCGACCTTTTATGGGTACAACAATACACGGACTATACACATTGTATTTCTACAGTAGTCCCTGGGGGTATTTACCCATCACTTATGTATATGCCAAGTATAAATGTCAACCATAAATTCTAAGTGGTATAAATATTGCTCTTGATTTATCAAAATATAGTCTTATATTGCCCTTATTACAATATATGGTCACATTTTGACAATTCAGTGACAATATTTATACCAGTTAAAATTAAGATGTGACATTTATAATTGACATGATGGACATAAATTACATTTTTTTCTAAATATAAATATCAAAATCTCTCATATTCATTTATGAGGTGTACAAGTATTTTAATGATTGTTGATCAACGCAAAATTATGTTTCCACAATTGAAAAATCTAGAATTACAAGAGGCAGGGGACACGCGTCAAATTAGTATAGACGAGGGTTGGCTTGGACGGCACGTGATGTGGCCATTTCTGGGCAAAGTTAAAAAGCGTATTTGTAAGTAAGTGGCTTTAAGTTGCCGCCTCGCCATAATCGGATTAGATCATTCGGTTATGCGTTCACCGGTAGCTAGTCGCCACGTGTGCAGGCGAATCGTTGTTGCCTGATGGATTGACCTGACACGTAGCGCCAATCATGGTGGGGGCCCACCTCGTTGAAATGTGTTTCGATGTCTCCGCCAACAAGAGAGGTAGAGCACGCCGAGGAACCCAAAATATCCCATATGTTTCTCTTCTCTTTGATAATTGTAAGGTGCCAACCTGTCACGTTCCACGTTCAAAAAATCATAAAATCTTGATTTGGGTACAAAAAGTCAAAAACCTCACAACTATTATTGACTCACAATAAATTTAACTGACAATAAGTTACAATGAGATACAATAAATCAATTTAGATTATTCAAAATTTTAATTCAAATCAATAAAGTCAAGTCAATTACTCGACCAACTCGTATAAAGTTGCTAAACAAATGATAAAATGTGAAATTATGAAATTCTCATTACTTGAACAAAACATTAATTTATGTGGCTTTGAATTAACCATAATACTTTAATTTACGAGAAAATTCACATTTGCCACATGTAAGAGTCCACTGGGTGAATCCGACCTTATGATCATAGTCGGCAAAACACTACAAAAAAGTAAATTATCCTTGATTATTACATATGACCAGCTCAAACTAAGAATGTCAGTAGACCATCATACTTGCATTGGTTTTCAAGGAATTGCATGTTATATTATAGATCATAATACACTTTACAAGATAAACCAAGTTATCTTTTTTAAACTTATTTTTTTCCTTTTAGATTTTATAAATAAAATGAATGCGTAAAACATATCATTAAAAAGATCTAATTGAGTTATTTTAAATGACACTCATATTAATTTTTTTTAAAGTTTTAAATTAATATAGAGTTACATTAAGCCACCACTGCATACTCATTTTAATATATTACATATACATTTTCAAAATATTGTACACTCATTTCTACAATACTAGTTCAAATACATAATTATATTGATGGATATTAATAAGTTTATTAATCAAATACAATAAATAAATAAATAAATATATATATATATATATTATATATATATATATATATATATATATATATATATGTATTTAATAATACTACAAATTCATTTTCAAAATATTGCATGTCCATTTTCACAACTATAGTGCAACTGCATTATAATGATGAATCTCAAATAGATTCATTAATGAAACACTACATATTCAATTTGACAATACTAATACGGAGTAATTTATTTTTAGAATGCTAAGATATGTTCATTTATACAGTGCTAAATATTTATATCTACAATATAAAAAAATATAATTATGTACAATTCAACACAATACTGAAATACTACAAGTCTATTAGTAAACAGTAAGGTTCAAATGGAAAAGAAACTAACTTCTAAGTAATTGCATATCTCAAAACTACAAATTTATTAGGTGAGTTCTATAATTTCATCGCATAACTATTGTAAAGATAAATTGAAAAAAATATTAATATAAATACCATTTAAACGATCTCAAAGAAATACTTTTAATAATATCTTTTGTAACATTGATTTTATTTATAAAAAAAAATTGGTGAGATAATTGGTGAATTTATGTCATTTTAATGAACATACACTCATATTTGATACACAAATTTTTAATAAACTCCACAATATTATAATAATGAACTTTTAGGAAAATGTGTCAAATATAATAGACCACTAAACTTATTATTTTTGTGCAATTGAATCACTGAATTTAAAAAGTGTGCAATCGAACCATTAAACAAGTAAAATATATGCAATTGAGATATTTTTAATGGTAAAATCTGATCATATTAATTAATTACAGGGCATGTACTATGAATAACTATTTCTTCTGTCATACTAGTTAAAATGAAATATTGAAATGTTTTCAACTTAAATTGCATTAAAAGAAATCATAAAAATGTCCTATACTTGTTTTGCTTGTTTGATGATTTGATTGCACAATTTTTAAGTTCAGTGACTCAATTGCACAAAACAATAAGTTTAGTGACATATATGACACTTGTTCCACAATATTATAATAATGAATTATGGTCAATGATATGTTTTTAATAAACATGTGATATTATGATAACAAATTATAGTTCATGATGTAAGGTGAACTATGGTCTA
This sequence comes from Ipomoea triloba, assembly GCF_003576645.1. Lineage (NCBI taxonomy): Eukaryota > Viridiplantae > Streptophyta > Magnoliopsida > Solanales > Convolvulaceae > Ipomoea > Ipomoea triloba. The sequence goes on from NC_044917.1 coordinate 26,891,182, forward strand.
TAATATAATTTACCATTTTTAAGATGATCGGAGTCTTCGGAGACAGGAGATCAAAGCACGCACTTATAAATTAAATTAAATTTAATGAAGTCCGGTTACGTACTTACGTTGCCGCATGCATTGGATCGTACGTATAATAGATTGCAACATTAATAATAGATGCAAACTTCACACATTTTGGGGCGACACAACATCATGGTATTATAGATGAGGATGAAATATCCCAAAAAGAATATAATTGAAAACGAAAGAAAACCAATCAATTAATTAAATGCATGTATCAAGGAAATGATTAAAAATTAATAAATAAATAAATAAAATCAAATTAATGAAAACGAAAGACAAATTAAAAGCTCATTGCAATATGCAAACCCTTTGCACACTTCATATTCTAAAGGAAATCAAGAGGGCCCTGGCCATTGTGAAAAAGATGAGTCCTTATACCTAACATAAAATATATACATCAAAACTTCCGATCCATTATAAGTTTGATGTGAAATTATCTCCATTTATTAATTATTTGTGTAGCATTTAATGATAATGTGTTAATAGTGAGATCGATATATGTACTGTGGTTTGAGAAGGATATTTAAGACATAGAGAATGACACTATGATTGGAGAGGGATGTTTAAGGCTAAGAAGGTCGATTTGGTTCTCTAGTTGCTAGATAGTAGTATTCACTATGTGCAGCAAATTGGGGAGGATATTTGAGAAGAAAATTTGGGGTTGGATAGATATGGTAAATCTTTTATTACAACAAGATAGATTGTCAGATTGGGTTGGATTTTTTACACAAAATTTAAGGAGAGTAAAACACATATAAAGTTTAAGAATTGAAGTAGGGTGATGGCGCATGATTGGATCAATAGTCTCGAGTCAGCCATATGGAAATGATTGCGGATAGTTTTATTACGAAATATTGTCATATGAAGCGTTTTATGACTCAATAAGATTGTAATAAAAAGTAAAAACGCTCAGGCCGATCAATTCTTTTGATAAAAATATTATTATTTTCAATTCTTTCCCGGATCTTTTATTGGCCTACATCATAGGTAGGGGGAAAAGAATGACAAAGTGAAATCTTGTTGTTGTTGTTGGATTATTGTCTTATGTTTCTTTGAGGGTCAAATCTATGTGTCTTTAAAAGTATTGATTGAATACACCCCCTTAGTAAAAAGAATATGTAATCAATTTTATAATTATATTTTTGAAAAATTATAAGAGCGATGTCCATTTTATATATATTTTTAAGATGAATGATGTGGATGGGTCCTTATTTTTTACAGGGAGACTGTTCTCACCCAAATTATATATATTATAATCTTGCCAAATGAATATAATAATGATAGGTATATATATTCTTCTTCAAGTATTGTTTTTATATATAGATGGATGTGTATATATATGTATTGGTGTGGAGCATCATCAACCGACTTCGATCAGATATTATTAAGCATACTGCATGAGATGGATATAATTGTTTGTGTACGGCTTTAATTTGTGTTTCATGCAAAAAATTTGGTAATTGAATACTACCACTAGCTATGGATAAGTGAAGTATATATACTATAAAATTAAGGTAAATACAATAATTTAAGTAGACATTAAGGGGTCAACTAGAAAATAAGATATTTTAATAAAAGGTTAAGGGTTTGATGAATTGTTATTTTCATGCAAAAGAGTACAACTTTGTTGTCATTATATTAGGTTGGGTGTGGGAAGTATACGTGTATTCAACTGACAATGACAATCTCAATAATTAATGTTACTCACCAAGCAACCTATGATGCATTCAACTATTCTCCCTTTTCTCCTTTTGTAAAAATAACTATATATAGTTCTATATGCATGCATGCCTTTGTTGAGATCTCTTCTTAGGTAAAATAGTACAACGTATTATTATCGAAGTCATGGATTAAACCTTTTCACTGATAAATTTAGACTTAATTAATGGTTTGAATAATAACGTTGTGAGTGTAATTTATTGGGGTAAAAACATTACCTTAACAATATACGTGTATATACAAATATACATTATTGTTATGATATTGCCATAGCTCTAATTAAGAATGGCCATGTAATTTAAGGTCGCAATAGTTTTGTGACACACGCATAAAAGATAACACGAAAGAAAAGGGGCTTTGATACAGTAAAGTATGATTCTCGTACATGAAAATTACGAGTCCGATTCTTGTCAATCACTTATCGGTTGAGCCCATTGCGCATGATTTTCCTACTGTGGTTTACGAGTTCTACTACATGTACTTTCTATTTCTACTCCATCATATCACTTTTACTCTCTGATGTGACAATTAATAATTAGCTATCTTCATCCTGTGGGTCCCAAAAAAAATCAACATCAAAATTTGGTGGGGTAAAAGTTGTGAGTAGAATTTGAGAGTAGGAGTAGTATTTTCCGTGGTTTACCTCTCCTATATGTGTGGTTTGTTGTCTATTATACTCCCTCCGTCCCGAAATGGATGTCTCATTTGCTTTTTGCACGTTTTTTAAGAAATTAAAGTAAATGTGATGTGCTTTCTAATTATGCCCCCAACTTTTTTCACTTTTGAAAATAAAAGTAATAAAGAAATGAAAAGTCATAAGGGTAAAGTGGGAAAAGTAAAATGATGGTGATGTTTAATTTTAGAAAGAGGACAACATTTTGGGACAAATTAAAAAGGAAAGTAAGACACATAAAATGGGACAGAGGGAGTATTACACAAGAGTGGGGTTTATTCCATGCACATTCTTGGATAGTAGTTGTCGGTTTCCCTCGTCATTGAAAAAAAACAATAAAAATAATAAAAAGTCCTTAAAGCGGTGGTAAAGCAATCATTATACTATGGACCATGATGGTCATTAATATAAAGTTCATTTTTAGTATATTGAAAGCTCATTTTTAATACATTGAATGTTCATTTTCTGAAAGTTCATTTGTTGTATACCGAATATTCATTTCTATAAATTATATGTCGTAGTAAAATGGGTGGAACATGATTTTTGTACACAAAGATCATGTGTGGACTCTTTGCATAGGGTCTTCCTAGTGTATGTAGAGTTTATCTCGTGCACACAATAGGGGATTGGTTGCAAGTTTTCTTTGTCACCTAAAAAAAACAAAAAGAGAAACAAACTTCCTTTTTATTTACTACGGGCCTATCTACATCATTGCAATATATACTTTATTTTTTCTATGAAAAATACTACTTGGACTTCCAAATACTACTCCCTAGTTTTACTCCCCCACTCAAATTTTTTATGTTGACATTTTTCTTAGAGCAACAATAACGAGGGTCCACCCAAGTGAGCTGGCCCAGGGGGAATCGTCGCAGCTCACTTACCACTTGAGCTACCCCATTAGGTTATAATGACTAATTGACTATTGACATTTATCATTTTTTATTCTTGATTTTCTATTGGACCCGTACCATAAATGGTCCATTAAACACTAACATTTATGAATATTTATCATCGACTTTCAATTTGACTATAGATGGTTTATTAACGATTGATTATGTTCTAAATTTGGTCATCCAGTTAAATATTCATTTATTGAAAATTAAATTTAAGAATAATACGATAAAAAATTAATTCTTCACATCTCTAATGATGAACTCAATGCATTAAGTTTATGAACCATATTTGCTTATCTCAACTACAAGCAATTTTACGTTATTACCCTTAAATTTAATATTTACAAAATAGATATTTAACTTGATATGATGATCAAATTTGGAACAAAAATAATAGTCACAGAACTATTTATGATTAAATTAAAAAGTCAAGAATGACAATAGGTAAAAGTCAATAGATCATTAATGAAATTAACTATTATTATTATTACCCTTTAAAACAATTTGGGCCACAAAAGTACGTTTGAAATTCTTTGCAAACTTTCAAAACAAGTGAACTTTTTTCTTTTTTTTTTTTTAAATATTAAGTGGCATGCAATGTCACATAATATTGTAATTTCATAACATTCATCCATAAAACACAACTTGACATGTAGAGTTGTAGAGCTCTTGGAAATTCTACAACCTACTTAGAGCTACTAGCATCACAACAAGCAGATTTTGATGAGTTTTTTCCTAGTTTGATGAGAGATAGAGAAGAGACAATGTTTTTGTATTAATGTTAATGTGAAATTTTATGGAAGCTTTTCGCATGGAGAAAAGAAACAGAGATGCATCGGTACCCACGTGAACGTGATTTGCGTGTCTAGTTAGCATGCAAAAATATGCCGAGGTTTTTTTTTTTTTTTTTTTTTTTTTNTTTTTTTTTTTTTTTTTTTTTTTTTCTCATTTCTCTTCCCTCGCTATTAATAATAAAAAATCCAACTGATAATTGTTCTCCTATCATAGTTTAGCTACTAATTCAAACTAACAAAGGAACAGTGAAGTTGATACTCCATGCATATTATTAATTCATTTACTAATTTTTTGTATTGATAATAGTACTATGTTAATTTGTCTAAAGTTAATAGCAATAATCAAATTATTTGTTGTGATGTATGTACAATTGTATGGAAGATAAATAAGACAAATCACAACTCAAATAGTTCATGCATTGTTTACGAAATTCAAAATGAATAATGTAATATATTTTATTTTACGAGTGCCATAATTTTATTAGTAATTGTTTTGTTTGTATTGTGAGTTAAATATTTAAGTAATTGAGGATAGTATATAATTTGTGGGGGATATTGGCAGTGCACAAAGCTCAATATATACGACATTCTTATTAGCCACCAACTTAAAAAATTGGAGTTTAAAATAGATTATCATTTGTACTACCATTCTTATTTTATTCAACAAGTTCAATCAAAGATTATTATTGTACTATCATTGGTTTTTTAACCTATTGTGCAAAGGTCCAAAAAACCAGTTGTTTTGCTTTAGGGACCCTTAAGAGGTGCCAAAATGCAAGGGAATATATCCAATAAAAAAATAAAGGGAAATGCCTCAAGTATGACCATAATCCTTCTTTCTTGTGTAATGGCCCTAATACACCTTTCCCTTTCTGGATAGTAATTTTTTTTTTTTAAATTTTAAACTTACCTGCCCATTTTCCAATCCTAATTACTTTCCCAACCATCGTTTTGTCCAAAAATGAAGAACATAATCTCCTATTAGCTAAATCACCCAACTTGTATTTTATACTACGTAATAGTTTTGCTTTATTAGAAGTTGTTAGATACATGCAAATATACTAAAAAAGTGAGAAAAATTCTGTAAGATGAGTTTGATAAAAAGAAAATATTGGTAACAATAGAGCATATGACTTTTAGGTACAAAATTATACTTCACTCATTTGGCCACTCATTTCGGAACAATATGTAATAACTTTGTTGTAAATATTAGTATACAAACATTTAATATTCATAGGCCAGTTAATCAGTGATTACCTCTTCTACTATATTTTTCCTTTCCTTAGGAGGAGGGATAGAAGTACCAATTGAGTACAAAATATTTGACAGTTACATGAAAATTAAAACTACCAAGATTATAAAATGAAAAAAAAATATTTATTTACTCCATTATAGCAATCAATTAAATAGAATTTTGAAAATAGATACACAGTGATTAGGAACTATAAATATATGCAAAATATACTATAAGTAGCAAATGCAAACCTTATTTATGTGATATGTATATGGATCATTGTATGATGAAGTTATGTATATAAGTAAAGAAGATATTTCAGAGATATTTGCACTGAAAGTTTTTACATTTTAAATATGAATTGCATTTTTTTTAGTACTACACCTCTGGCTCAAATCCACTCTTACATTTCCATGTGTGAATGTAAATTGGGTGCCACTAGACCACCAAATCTTTTGTTATGAATTGCATTTACTTATCCCATTTGTAATAAGTGACCCGACTTTGGCACAAATTAATCAAAAGGATTATCCAATTAATGGAAATAGCGAATTAGGTATATGATTTCATTGGAGGACTGGAATTAGGAATATGCATTAATGGTTTATTAAAATAAAGGAAGAAAAATAGTTTCTGTTAAAGATAGATAATAATGAAGTGTTTTTTTCATCTATCTACCCCGTACGACTAACTCGTCGCCAATTTCTAATTTGCGTTGAAGATTGAATTCAACCTCAACTCTGTTCATACCATTTTCTTTTCTGGACTCTCCTTCTCTTATTTTTGTTCCATTTCTCCTTCCGTTTCTCTCATCTTTTGAATCATCTACAGTTTCGACTCCAAAGCCGAATGAAATTGAGCTGAGAATTTTGGGGTTTCTGATGTGATTCGGTTGAGTGTCAAAACACTTTTCGCAAAAGCACTTTTTTAACAGAATCAATTCCGAGAGAGAGAGAAGACCCTTCTTTTTTTTTTTTTGGTGGTTTCCTCTTTATTTGATGAGAATTACTGGCTCCTCTGTTTTGCAATAGGTATATTTTAAAAAAATTCTCACTTTTCCCGTTTTGGGTTTGGTTAGTTAGCTTTCCACTTGCAACCCACTTGTGGAATAGCAATAATTCTTATAGTTTCACAATTTTCTTTTAGTTTGGGGAATTGTGAAGCTTACCTTTGCTTTACCTGTCTGGTTTCTTTGCTTGCTTGCTGGCTTAAATGCGTTTTGTGATGCTTCACTCAAAATATTACGTGAATCAAAAGTGTCTTTGTTTTTCTTCCTATAAAAAAATAGGAGAAGGGAAATAAAGGAAGGATTAGGATTTTAGTAGAAAGTCAATTTCTTGTTTGGGAATTTTGTTAAAACTGAGACAGGAATTATGGGAAGGAATCACAAGTTTGGGTGGGAAGAAAGGAATTCACATCATTTGTCAGCTTTCATGCATTTCCTGTGATCATATTGATGTCACTTCGTTTCTTTATTTTCTCCAATTCATTTTTATATATATATGAAATAATAGTTCTTTTATCATGCAGAAAGTGCTGGGAAATTTGACTGATCTGTTGATCTGCTAACTACCCAATACACGGTAAGCTAATTTAATTTATACGCCTTTCAGATGCGATGCTTGGATGTATAACTTTACGTGTGTACACATGTATTTAGAGATTATGTATGTAGTCTGTTGAATTGGCTGATGTTTCTGGTTACAATTCATGGGGTTATGCTCGTGAGTGGCCAACTGTTTTGTTGGTTGCTCATTTATTTAACTTGTCACTTTATGACTTGTTAGCAGCTCATTTTATTCCAAGCTTTCATGTGATGATTTTCTATGTTCTTCAAGGGTCAGTTATATTTTTATGCAAATTTGTGCCTGGATATGTATCATTGTGGCACAAAAGAAGCATTTTTCCTGGTTCGTTTGATATGTTTTTGGGTCTAAAACCAAAATTAATTTTGTGGTAGCGACTGGGAGATAGAGGAAAGGTTTAAGACATGGGATGCTTTGTGTCAACGCCGATGGACACTGGTGGAAATAGGAGACGGCCAGCAAACATTGGGGATGTTTCTGTGTTTGTCCCTGGACTAAGGATTCCTAAGCCAGTGGATTTCTCTCTGGCACTTGGTGACCACCTGTCAAAAAGCCTGGTAGAGCGCCTTTCTGCTCTCAGAACCCGAATCGTTGTTATGGCAGGGCAAGAGGCTCCAACAATTACACGAACAAGAAGGAAAACTGCCACTCAACATGGTAAGTTCTAAAGGATCCATTGTACTTTTTTTTTTTTTTTTTTTTAAATTTTCGAAAGAATGGGACATTGATGCATCAGCAGCTGTTTTCTGCAGGAGGTTCAACACTAGGGGATCTTCTGCAGGCTCTTGAGGATTACTTGCCGGTTCTTCTGGGACTGGTTAAAGATGGTACACAATTTAGGGTGTTTTTGAGGTTAGTATCTTTCTTTATCAATGTTAGTCCTGATCAGTTGCTTGCTGGACATGGCAGGGAGCACTCTACAACATAAAGTACAATTTGATTGGGTTAACCAAGAGGATGATGCAGAGGTCGGATTAAGATTGAATTGCCTGCTTCTTTATTTGAGAGATCCTTTATGCTGTGAGGAGCACTTATCCTACTTTATATTGTCAATGTTTCAGGAAACTGCAATGTTTAGTGCTTGGTATGAAGTATTGTCCGTTTTGCACTTGATGGCAATGCTTTCATTATCTCAAGCTAACTTGTTACTACTCCCTAGAACATCTCTTGATGGTTATCAGCCAAAGGTATCAGAAGGTGAGCACTGAATTTGGGAAACTAATGCCACATATTCTTTCTATAGCATGCTGTGCTGTCTATTAAGCATGAATTGTTCTGTCATGTCTCATGTCACTTGATAGAGTTGATTAGTTTGAGAAAATTCAAATGTAAGCATTAGCATACTTATCTTTCGAGGGAATGCGCTTGCTCTCATAAGAGCAAACCCATTGGTTTTGTGTGTGTGTGTGGGTTTTTGTCAGGAAAAAACATTGCCAATAGAAGACAGGGAAAAAACAGAAAAACATTTTAAAAAGAAGAAGAAGAAGCTGTCAGCAGCTTTTCACGCGCCCAACGGGCACGCACGTTTTGCTAACGCCAATGACTTTTCAGTTTATTTATTTATTTATTATATTTAAATCTCAAAAACTGTGCCCAAAACCTGAACTTGTCAGAGTTGTTATGAGGTGGAGGAGAGAGTGGGTGAGGTTGTTCTGCTATAATGTTTTGTTGACCGAGTTCGAATGCTATGTGTTAAGCCTTGGCATGATTTTTTTTCCTACAAAACAAGTTATGGGACAGCAATTTTGAAACATAGTGGTCTGTTAAATCTAAAATTAGAATTCATTATTGTTGTGTGTCTTTTGCACATTCCATATTGCCAAAATGGCACATGAAGGTTTCTGGAATTTTACTACAGTTTCCTTTCTGTGTTAATGTCACCAGTTTAGCATATTACTTGTGTTCTAGTTTGACTTCATGCATGACAATAGATTTGATAAAGCAAGGCTGTGGCTAAACCAACGAGATGGGTCGAAATCTAGAGTATATTATTTTAGAAGAATAACACTGGCACTGAAAGAACTGTATTTCAACATTATGGAACCAAGCTTGTAAATGAAACTTATTGACTTGTATACTAAGCTTGACAACTTTGGCAAAAATATTGAAGAACCAAACTTTGAACCTCCTGCAACCTTTCCCCCCTTTTCCCTCACTCATTACTTCTTTATTGCTTTTTTTATTGATCTATCTCTCAAGAATTTTTTCATGGAACTTTATCTATGTTGAGTAATAAGCTTCCAATGGATTTCGTATTCTAAGCTAAATATTATCTATGTGAATGTTGTAGAAAGCCGACGATCTTCGGTTGATATTTTTCTCAAGGCAGCTGGATACCTTGATTGTGCTGTCAGACATGTTCTCCCTCAGTTGCCCACTGAGCAAAGGTAAATAGATGATTGGTAGTCTAATTCATGATATGTGATTGAATGGTTTTTCCTATATATGGTCCCGTTCTTATAATCATTCTCTAATTTCAGGAGAAATTTACCAGTAGACCTTGCTGAAGGAGTGCTGCGAGCACTATGCCTCCAAGCATTAGGGCAGGTATTGTTTCATTTAATTTATCTTGTTTTATAAGTTTATAACATTTCTTGGATACAGACAGGATGTACTAGTAAAACCCATAAAGTTTGTATGTAATTACATTAAAATGCATTACTATTAGTTGGAAGGGAACATAAGGTTCTGGTATCCTTTATTCAAAAAAAAAAAAAAGGTTCTGGTATCCCTATTTGATGGATGAGAAGTTACTTACCCAAGGCACTAAACAATTGTCAAGTTATCCATAAATTAGGCAAAATAAGGATGCCAGCTGTATCCAAAGTTCCCTACAGAATAAATTGTGTACTAAATGACATTTGAAATGGCAAAACTGCAATTTGATTTCACCACACTCAGAGCTGGTAGTTATTTCCAAAAATCCCAAATATGGAGCATTTGTTATTTTTTCTTCTAGCCTTCTAGGTTAATGAGCTAACTTCTTTATAATATATTAGACATTCTTTATTTTATGATGTTCAATTTTGTGGTCAAGCCATGAACAACTTCAGCTCTCTTTAATTTGTTTCATAGGCTATACCTGTCCAATTTACTCAGCATGCAAACGAAATTACAAAAAAGTTTTATAAATGCAAGAGCCTTTACATCTTGTATATTAACTTGCTTTTTTGGCATACATGTTCTTTTCTGATGTTTGGTTAGGCTGTTGATATACAACTTGGACTTGCAATTGACAGTACTAAGGCCACTCTAGCAGTGAAAAGAAGGCTTGCTTGTGAGATGGTAAAATACTGGCAGCAGGTAGTGGCAACACTTCATGACTCATTAAAAAGGGATACTGTGGCATATTAGCACATGTTTGCACATATAATCATCTAGTGGTTTGCAGAAAATGTGTGCTAAATTAACAGACTAACTCCCTTATCATCTGTTCACAACATCTACATGTTTTTAGACTGTAGCATGCTCATTGTATAAGTATTTATCTGCTTCATTTTCATGTCTTTTTTGAGCAACAATTTATTTATTATTTTTAACAGGTGAAGATGTGTACTCTTAACATCAATCTTATCATTCATACTCATTTTATTGGGCGCTTTATGATAATAGGAGAAAGTTGTTTGGTTTCTTGTAGCTTCTTGACTGAACATAAACAACTATTACTAAATAATGAACAGTCCATCTATTCAAATGTCGTCTCTGTTTTTTGGCAATTAAAAGATTCTTAGTTGAAGTCTGCTTTTTCCAACTCTTATTTTACTTTATATCTGAGGTTTATTAAAGAATTTCAACTGTTCATCTGCTTCACCTTCCTTTCCAAACCTGATCCCATCTCTTTAAATAAAAAATGAGAGGATAACAAAGCAAAAAGAAAAGGTTGAAAGAGAGAACACACTCATGGATATTTGCATAGATCTGCAACCTTCCCAACACAGAAACTGTGATTGTTAGTTTACACAGTCTTGAGAGGATTGATAGCTTGAAACTTGAAGTTTGGCATAGTGTGCACATAGGGAGTAAAGAAGATAAGATCTGACTTTGTATGATGAAAATATTATATTTGTAATGGTGAAGCCTTTTTATCTTCCCAAGTAGTTGGTAGTAGTGCTCCTTATCAGTTGGCCGTTAGGAGTGTGCATCCAAGGATCATGTGACATTTCAAAGAAAATTGGTCATGTTGAGTTGGATTTGGTTGGAATATGAAGATATGGCCTCCATATCATCATAAGTGAAAATTTAAAAAATCTTGATTCCTCCATTTATCTTCACTTTTTCATTTTCTCCAGATTTTATGATGTTGACTGCTTTATATTTTGCCGCTTTTGTAGGCCCAAGATAACATCATGAATCTTCCATTATCCAATGGATGGGGTGAAAAGCATAGGCTTTTCGTGAAGTGGAAATACATTGAAGCTAAGGTATATTGTGATTCTTGATACTCACAATTTCAATTGTATTTATCAGTCTTCTTTTGATCTATTACTTGGACATCTGAATTGTGGAAGTTTGATGAATCATCTTTCTTTACTGAATGAACGTTCTAGCATTTAACACTCCAATGTGATGTAATCTGAAACTGTACTCCTGGTTTTGAAGTACCTGGTCTTTTATTGTTACTCTAATCAAGTTTTCTTCATTGATAAATCCAAATTATTTTTCATTCTACTGGTTCCAAGATTTTGACATTAAATTAAAGCTCAGGCAAGTAAGGAATTCTGCTATTATATTTGTGCAGTACTACAATATATTTACACTTATCAAAAATAAAATAAAATAAAAATACTGCAATTTCTTTGTAGTGTAACAGTACTTGTGATCAATAATTTTGTCAATATGCTCAGAGGAGAGATTTTGCAACTGAAGTGAAAGGCAATACTGTTTTTTCATTGTACAATTGAGATGCTTTTTTGTTGAATGTTGGGCCATTGTTAAGTTTGGTGCCATAACTTTTTCATCCTGGATGTTTATTATCCAATTGAAGTGATACTTTCCTTCTTTTATGAGTAACAATGTAGTATACTGCTAATCCTGTTTTTACTTGAATTTGAAATGATCCAAATTTTCCTATATTTGCTCTAGGCTGCAGCATACTATTATCATGGCCTAATCCTTGATGAAGGAAATACAGAAAAATCTCATGGAATGGCTGTAGCTGCTTTGCAAGCAGCAGATGAGTATCTCAAAGAAAGTAAAAAGGCATGTGAAGATTTCAATGCAGCTGTTCCCCTCTCCCGGTAATCTTCAAATTCCCCACTCTCAAACTTCAGCCTGTACTTTGATCAACTTCTTGTATTTGTATTTCTTCTTTGTCATTATTGTTCAAATTAGCAATGCTAGAGTTCTACTATGGCGTTAATAAACATTTCCAAGAAATTAAGGGATGTTTCTTTTGGGCCATCTTAACAGGTGGTTGGCTTGAATTAGAGTTTCAAATTTTTTCTTTGCCTTTTGTGTTGCTTTGTATCTAAAAGCATAGCTTATGAGGATGATGCCATATACTCAAAGACTTGTGCTTATCTTCTACTATATTATGCATTGACATTATTTTTACCTGCAGTGTTCTACCACATGATGCTTGTTTTCTATACCATGGTCCATGGTACAGGAAAATAGTCATATAACTACTATATCAAAATTGTGAAGTCAAATCACTATAACTTAATAGAATAGAACATCATAGAGTCCAACTAGACTGGTTGGGTTTTGCCCGCACGGGCTTAGCTCACTTGTTCAGTAGGCACTAGGCAGTATTTGGGGAAAGGGGGAAGACTTGTTGGGTTGTATGGCACTGTTCACAAATAAAGAGTTCGAGTTTGAGCATTGTTACCATTGTAATAGGCCATCAGTATGATAGTTTGATAACTTGAAATGGAAGTTCCAGAATCCAGACCATGTAGTTGGCCATTTTGAAAATTGAGACAAAGTGTTTCCCTGGGTATAAAGTTTATTGTCTTTGGAGCTTGTTGTAGTGTAAAATGGACTCTTGACATTTCTGCATAAAAGTAGTCATTATCTGCAAAGGAGCTGCAGTCTGCAGATATTATTGGCATTGTTTAAAAGTAAATGCTAAGAGAAAAAGGGTATAATGAGTTTTACAGTAATTTGAAACTTTTGATCTCTATCTCTTTATGGGTCTCTTTGAATGGTGGAGTGTGAGGAAATGCAAAATAGTACGCTTTTACCAAGCTCTCTTTTTCATGCAGAAACCCACCTCTCTGGGGGACCATGAAGTACCTCTCCGAGAAGATTCCAAAGGACACTTCTAGCAAGGTGCGAATCAACCGGGATCTATACTCACATGAAAAGTAAGTGCTATTTGTGATTTCATCTTAATGGTTATATTTGCTAAATACTCTTTATTCACTGAGTATATATGCGAGACAATATTAAATATTTCTATTTTCCCTTTTTATCTTTTTACACTTGAAATGGGCATTCTTGTTTCCATTGATGTGGAATGTTTCTGTACATGATCCATTCAGTTGGGAAAAACATAGATTTGCATATTTTATGCACAATCACTTACACATCTCAACAATGTTGCTATAGAATTATGGAGACTGCACCAACATTGCCCGACTTTGCATTAGCCCTTAAACCTGATGAATATCAGCTTCCTCTTGTGGATGCATCTTGGAATCGCGAAGCAACAAACAAGTAACTATAGGGATCCATCAAAAATTAAAGGGACGTTTTTGCATAATTCAGATTCTGAACACAAGCGGGCTAAGACTGTAAGGTGACCGACCATTCTTGATATCTTGAACAACGTTGCTCTTGCTGTATAAGAGAGGTCCATACTCACTGTGCCCGCCTTTAACGTTCTCCCTTTCTGTTAATTCCATCTTTGATCCCTTTTCATGTCAGACTTATCGTTTCGTCCTTTGTACGTACAAGTCGCGTTTGCTTGTAATCTTGGAATGAAGGAAAAGGAGAAAACTGATGTATCTTTGGGAGTGGACTGAAAGATTTTCATTTGGCTGTTGTTCATTTAAGGGGAGGAAGTACAATTGTCCAATTGTTTGATAGGAAAGCTTTTTTCTTTATAAATTCTCAATTGTGTGTAAACTGTTATAGAGAAGATTATTATACAAATAATATATCTAAAACAGTATGCTTCTTGATTGATTTGTAGACCCCTCCTCATATGCACATTCATCTTTAGCTTCTTAATTTTTCCTTTTCCAGCTCAGGCTATGTCATTTTGCTCTGGTTTATATATTTAAATGACTTTATTTATTTATTGATAGATTGAGTAAATCACAGGATATAGTTTTGTTGGATAGATTTATCCTTGATAGGATTTGAATCACACGAGTGTATGACACAATACTTGGTAGTTGGTTTTATGCAAAAAAAAAGAAAAAAAGAAAAAAAAGAAAAAAGAAAAAAAAAGGTTTGTTGTTGATGCATGTAACTCTCCATGTAAGGGCATTTTTATCCCTTTTCATTTTCTCTTCTCCCTTTTTTCATTTTCTCTTAATTTTGTGTGTCCAACTCTTTCATATTACCACTCAATCTCTTATTTTATTCTCTCTAATTACTCTCATCTTTTCTCTTCATTTTGTGAGTCCCCTTTTCTTAAGACATTTATTACTTTATTTGTTTTACTATACTTTTAATTTCAAATTTATAATTATAATTTCAATTTTTCATTTTAAATCAAAATAAATAAAATAATTTTACAATTAAAAAAATTCAAATATTAAATTGAAACAAATAACATTTTGGAAACAACTAAAAAATATTAAATAAATAATATTTGAAATCAATTTTGAAATACATTAAATTTAAATACGAATACATAAATCAAATGAAAAAAAATGAAATTTATTTTCGAAATATTTTCTTCATAATATACTCGCAAATCTTTTTCGTGAATTATTAGTTGTTCTTTTGTCATTTGTGAAGTATCTTTATACAACAACTGCAACTCCTTTGCAGCAGTGCACCTTTCTTTTGCCGCAATGCACATTTCCTTTGCTGCAGCATACATTTCCTTTATCGCAGCATATTTTTCAAATTATTCTCTTGTCCTGTAGACATCTTGTTCGAAAGTTTCCACTTTGCTTTTACCTTTCCTCTTTGTAGCTTTTGACCAGTAGGATGTGAGCTAATTTCACGCTGTCGAAATCAACAGTGTTATCATCAATCAGCGTAGGTATGCATTGTTTGGATGACGATGTCTTCGATTTTTTTAATTGCACACTTTCTAGAAGACATATCGATACTACTATTTCTTGATTCATTACTTGGAGGCTGGTTATAAATGGGAGGATGGAAATAAAAATTAGGATAAAGATATGGATAATGAGGTGGAGGTGGATAATCTTGATTATGAGGTGGAGATGGAGGTAGATAATCATGGTTAGGAAATGGAGGAATATATATGTATTGATAATGCGTGTATTGATAATTTGGAAGTGGATATGGATAATGTTGATTCATATTATTTTTGACATTTGAATTTTCTTCTTCCTTGGGGTTTTTTAAGACATATTGAGATAACTTGCAAATTGAATAGAAATAAAAATATAATTTTTTTTTGAGAAGAAATAGAAGTGTAGGCAAAAATTGAAGAGTTGGGTATGCATATAAATTAAGAAATTTTAAAAATCAAAATTGATGCCTCACCCTCAACGGTCGTTTGACCGTTTAAGGCAATTAATTAATTTGTTAAAAAAAAAACAAGTGAGAGTGGCATTAGTGGGGACACGCACGCCTTTGGTGCGTGCCTGCACTCGTTCATCTAATCGAATTGAAAAATAATTCATGTACTCTAAAAAATTACTTTTACTTGTGTTCAAATTTGATTGGAGGAAGAAAAGAATGAATGGATAAATATCATGACCCATTATTAAATTGAGCAATCAACCAAATTATATGGAGTAGAAAATAAGAGTAGGAATTAATAGTACATGTAGAATTACTTAGGCTATCCCCAGTAGTAGCTTTTGGAGTGATTTTGGAATAGTAAAAACTTGGGAGTAATACAAATGGGAAGGGGTGTTTAGTAGATGTTTTTGCCGTTTTTCTCCTGCAAAACATGGAGTTTTTGCAGGTTTGGTGGCCCCACGAGAGGAAATGTCGTTGTGCCTTACGTGTATGAGGTGCAGTGACCGCACCTAAATATTTTTTATTAGTTTTTGTTGTGTTTTGCTTTTTCTTTTTCTTTTTTCCTTACTTTAATATCCTAATCACACCTGCAAGGCTGCAAAATCCCCTTAAAAAGGCATTACTATTGAGGAAGGCCTTAATCGAATTGGGGGTTGGTTGGTCGTTCGGTCAAACAAAACAAACCGCAAGTCCACCAACTACCACGAGTGGAGTGTGTCTGTGTGTGTTTCAACCGCTGTCGCAAGTCCACCACCTACCCTAATAAATCTCAATTTCTTTAAAAAACAAAAAAATCACAACATTGCAGAGTTCAGAGCAGGAAAAAGGAAATTGAGTAAACACACTGATTTTTGTGTTTTCAGTAATAGAAGAGAGAAAGTAGAAAGAATAATGTCGCATTTTGATTCATCAACCAAACCTCAACCAGGTGTAATCACCTGCAAAGGTAGGTAATTGATACAGTAATTTACTTTTGCCTCTTCTTCTTCACTTTCCTTCCATCTCTTGTAGTGTATGTTGCTTGAAACAACCTAGGGGTAGGATCTTGTTTGTGCCCCCATCAGATCATTTGTATTGTGGAAGTCCAGAATCTTTTGTTGTTTGATTTATTATACTGGTTAGTGGTTACCTTTACTGTAGTAGATATTCAGTAATTTCATTGCGCTAATTAAATTGGATTTGTGGGAGTCAATAATCTTGATTTAATTGCAACAACCGTCTGCTAATTGAGTTTGGTTTGTGATAGTAAGTAATCTCTCTCCTTTTTATTTATTTATTTTAATTATACTTTGCAAGAACAGTTCAATTAAAAATGTGGGCTTTTGCTTGAAACTATAAACTATATATGGGCAAATTATACTATGGACCATGGTCCACATTGCATACATAAATGTTCATTTTTTATGAACTTTACCGAAAGTTCATTTTTTGGTGGTATACTAAATAATAGATCTTTAGTACACAAAAAGTGGACATTGAATGTATTAAAAATAAACCTTCATTGAATCTTAAATCAGTGGTATAATGATTGGTATATATGCAGCTGCAGTGGCATGGGGCCCAGGAGAGGCAATGGTGATTGAGGAGGTGGAGGTGAGTCCTCCTCAGCCTATGGAAATCAGGATTAAGGTCGTTTACACTTCCCTCTGTCGCAGTGATGTCACTGCCTGGCTCTCTCAGGCGCACACGTCTATTTATCCTCGGATTTTTGGCCATGAAGCATCGGGGTTTGTATATATATATTTCTCTTCCTTTAATTGCTCCCCCAAATAAATTCTTCGCTTGCTTGAATGCTTGTACACATTTATTTATTTCTACTGCTACTAAATAATGTTTTCAGGATTGTGGAGAGTGTCGGGCAAGGAGTGACAGAATTTGCTGAAGGGGACCATGTGCTTACATTGTTTACTGGAGAGTGTATGAGATGCAAACATTGCATTTCCGGCAAAAGCAACATTTGCCAAGTTCTTGGATTGGAACACAAAGGAGTTATGCATAGTGACCAGAAGACACGCTTCTTTGTAAAAGGGAAACCTGTGTATCATTATTGTGCAGTTTCGAGTTTTAGTGAATATACGGTTGTGCATGCTGGTTGTGCTGTCAAGGTTAGTCCACTTGCTCCCCTAGACAAAATCTGCATCCTCAGTTGTGGTGCAGCCGCAGGTAATTTCACTATCATAATCTCTTTGCCCTTATCTGTGTTTTATGCATATGAATGAATTAGTCCACAACATATAATAAATTATGTACAAGTAACTTCAAACACAAATGTTAAAGCAAAGCAAGTGGTACACACACATTAAGGTGCACAAACATGTATTAAAGTGAAATAGAGTCTTCTTCTAGTGAACATGTTAGTTAGTTTAGATTGTCAAAAGGTTACATATTGTAGCACCCGTACAGCTTTCCTACGAGATTCCGAGGTTTGCTACATCACTAAAGGAGCAGTATCAAATAAACCAGTTCTATATCATATGCCAAAGAGGGGAGCTGTATGAGCGATAACGTATGTGTGTAAGGCTCCGTGAGAAGGGCGGGGGACAGAAATAGCCTTGTTATACCTTACACTCGTCTTCAATGGGTCCCAATTGAACTGGAATTGGCTAAAGATAAAGACCGGATACCAAACTCTGATCGGGAAATTAAAAATCCGCTATCTAAGACCTTGAAGTCGTCCATTGGCGCCACAGAAAAATTCTCTTGGTCCTTCCAAGTGCCTAACCGTAACTCGATGCCTCAGGCTACGCCTAAGCGGTTGGGCTCTTGCATTAACGGTCTTGAGCCAACCTTCCCCTTTGTCCAATGTAGAGTGAGCCTTCTAGCCTCATCCTCGGTCACGAAGTTATGAGTGGCATCGGTATCTACCAAGGCTTTGGTTGACTTACCATTTACCAGCGCTTCGATGTACATCAACCCCTTGCTTGAAATCGTCGGCATTGCTTTGGCATTCAAAGATGGATTTGCAGAAGGGCTACTACCAAGTTCGAATTGCCAAAGGAGATGAGCCCAAGGCGGCATGTGTCACTGGCTATGGTTCATTCGAATGGATTGTTATGCCATTCGGACTAACAAATGTGCCAACGACGTTTTGCACGTTAATGAATAAGATTTTTCAGCTGTACTTGGACTGATTCATGGTAGTATACTTGGACAACATTGTGGTCTATAGCAACTCGATCAAAGAACATGCCGAGCACCTGTGGACCATCTTCCAAGTACTTTGCGAGAACAAGCTGTACATGAAGTGAGAAAAGTGCACATTTGCCACGGAAGAGGTGCACTTCTTGGGGCATATCATCAGATATGGGAGGCTCAAAATGGATCAAGCCAAGGTCCAAGCAATCTTAGATTGGGAGGCACCAACAAAGGTAACGGAATTGCAATCCTTCATTGCTTTAGTAAATTATTATCGACGGTTTATTGAAGGTTATTCAAAGCGAGCAGCACCATTAACAAATCTACTCAAGAAAGGGAAGATGTGGGGGACTGGTCCAAGGATTGTCAAAGGGCATTTGATGACTTAAAGGCTGTGGTAAGTCAAGAGCCCGTCTTTACCTTACCCGATTTTAGCAAGCCATTTGAGATCCACACAGATGCATATGATTTCGCTATTGGAGGGGTTTTGATGCAAGATATGCATCCAATAGCATATGAAAGCCGCAAGCTGAATGATGCCGAGCAATGCTATATTGTGCAAGAGAAGGAGATGGCGGTCGTGGTATTTTGCCTTAGATTATGGCGTCATTATTTACTTGGAGCACACTTCACCATCAAGACGGACAACATGGCTACAAGTTATTTCTAAACGCAAAAGAAGTTGTCCCCAAAGCAAACACTATGACAAGACTTCCTTGCAGAGTTTGACTACTCCTTGGAATACAAACCTGGCAAGGCCAACATCGTTGCCAATGCCTTAAGTATGAAAGCCGAACTTGCAACCATAAGTCAAGCCAAAGGGGATGTGATTGAGTGGATTAAGGAGGGACTTCAACATGACCCAATGGCTAAGGAGTTCGTGAAGTTGGCGCAAAGCGGCAAAGACACAACGTTTTTGGGCAGAGGATGTTCTTGCACTTGTACATAACATCTCATAGTAACTCTTTGAACATTCTAGAACCTTAGAGAAGTCTCAAGCTTGTATAGAGATTTTGAGAGGATTCTAGAGAGCAAATCCTAGCCGTAGGATTAAGTAGATCTCCACCATCCATTGAGGAGGTGGAATGGGTATAAATACCCCTCAAGGGGCCTAATTTTTAACCATCCAAGAGTTTATGTAGGCCTCGGCCTTCCTACACGCATGCGTTCGCCACCACTTCCACAATTCCACTACAAGGGCTGCTGGATATGCAATTTTTGGATAATACGAAACTACCCAACTTGAAATTTAAATAACATAAAAGTTTATTTGTGCTTTCAATTGCAATTTCATACTGGCTTTTAGGTTATCCGATATTTTAAATAATTTTAGGAAAATAATTTAACTTTCTAATGGAGAATAAAAAACATTTTGTGTTGTACTTTTTCTTTTTTGTACTTCCTAACCATCTCTTCCGTGGCCACTTAGCATAAAGTCTTGCTGTGATAATCTTGCAATTGGAACCCAATTATTAGGTCTTGGTGCTGCTTGGAAGGTTGCTAATGTTTCTGAAGGATCAAAAGTTGCTATTTTTGGTCTTGGAACTGTGGGACTTTCTGTGAGTTCAGTAACTTCTTCATGCCATATTAGTAGTATTTACAGTTTTAACCTTTACTGAACAGTGATAGTTGATGGCGTTCTTTCATTAATAGGTTGCCCAAGGCGCTAAACTACGGGGAGCATCTCAAATAATTGGCGTGGACACTAATCCACACAAGAGAGACATAGGTATGGCTTATGAGATACCATTCGCTGATACTACTTTTAGCACGGTGAAAAGTATCTCTGGTTTGACCACTATACTTCTTTTCCTGATTTATTTATAGCCAAGGATTTTGGAGTAACGGATTTTTTGAACCCAAATGACTCTGATGAACCTATTCATCAGGTATTCTACTTCCATATTGGATTTGATATGTAGCAAAGAAGATCAGTTTAGCAACACTTGTTATGTTATAAGCTCGTCGAGCTTGTGTTTGGTTACTACTTACTTGTGCAGTCTCCCTTAATTAATGCAGATTATCCTTGGTGCGTACTTTCTTTTCTTCTTCCAGTAATGAATGCAAGATATTTGTTTCCTTTTCAGGTAATAAAACGTATGACTGATGGAGGGGCAGACTTCTCGTTTGAATGTATAGGAGACACGGAAATGGTAACCACTGCTTTGCAGTCTTGTTGCGATGTAAGTTCCAGAATAATATCAGTTTATGTGCTCTTGATGAGGAATGACGACATTCACAAATAATTACTTTCCTCCTATTCCCGCTCAAAGTTTCCTCCATTTTATCTCTCATAGGGATGGGGCTTGACGGTGACTCTTGGAGTGCCAAAGACAAAGCCAGAGATAAGTGGTCACTTTCGATTTTTTCTTATGGGCAGAAAATTAACAGGATCTCTTTTTGGTGGCTGGAAACCCAAGTCCGAGATTCCATCATTAGTTGACATGTACATGAACAAGGTTTGATTGATTGCCACCTTGCATTTTGAACTTAAACCGCTTCAATTATATGGACGGACTACTTGAAACCCGTTGGCTTTGGGTTGGGTACAATGAAATGATACCCACATCAGCCTTAAATTTCAAACTGGTTTCTGAAAACAATTGTTAGAAGAATTATCGAATTCTCACCCGTAATCTCTTATTTTGATCTGTGTAAATGGAACTAACATCCATGTGACATTGTTGTTGGAAGCTCTGGTTTACTAGAGTGTTCATTGTTGTGTATGAACTGGCGAAATTACTAGATTATTTATTTATTTATTTTTGTTTGGTACCGTACAGGAAATCCAGATTGATGAGCTGATCACACACAATCTGCCATTTGAAGACATAAACAAAGCTTTTGATTTGATGATACAAGGAAAATGTTTGCGCTGCGTTATCCACATGCCGCCCAAGTAACTTTTGTTTGTTTGTTTTGTTTTGTTTTTTCCTATTTTGACAATGAGAATACGAAATTAGGGCTTGAATTGCTACTTTTCATCTAAATGAGGGATTTGGTTGCAGATAAATGTCTCAACTTGTCATACTTATTGGTTAACTTAGAATTGATCGACTCCACTGCGAGTTAATCAGTTAAAGCAACATTATTTTATTTAAGAAGTCGAACCTCTGTTCTGTTTATATTAGAGGAAGAAATTTTATTTTTTTTTAGCCTCGGTCATTACTTGGTGTGTGTTGGGTAAATTATGTTTTGTAATCTTTGCCGATAAATGATCACAAGAACCTTGTAGTTACTAAGTTAACATGAAGACAGACTTGGGTGGTGATGCCCATTGGAAGACACTTTGTTTGACTTTGCACGTGTATAACAAACTAATGTTGCAAGAAATGAGAAGACAATTTAGGGAAGTAAGTAGGCATGTGATGTGGGTAGAAGGTAAGCATAATATTAATGATGATGCCTCAAAACCAAACTGGATGTCATCCATACCAATGAGATAATGGAGCATGCATGAGTCACCATTGATTAATTTGACAACAGAAAAGAAGGCTGAAATGGAAACAAAGTTAGGTCAACAAAGGCAAGTCAAATGAATAGAAAGTAAAAATGAACATCATAATAATAATAATGATAATAATGCATACTGAAATTATGAAAAACATTTAAATTAGAGCAAAACAGTAGGGAAAAATATTTAAATTAGAACAAAACAGTAGGGAAAAAGAAATTAGTGTAAGTCAATGGAGTATGTAATATATAGCTGACCAACCACCCTTTCCCCACTCAAGTTTTGCCTCATTATTAGGTGGAGAACCTCTGAACTTTACCACCTAATATTTTCTCCACGTAACAAAGCCAAACAATAACGTTATTGTTTGTATTCCTAAACAAACAGTATATAGGTGAGGTGCAAAAGGGAGGGAGGGAGCCCCCATTTCTTCTTGTAGTACACATTGCAGCAAAACAATTTGTCAAGTAGTAGTATCTTTAATTGCCTGCCGGCTGGGCGGGAGGAGATATGGGTGACCATCAGAGAATAAGAATTCACCCCGAGGTGGAAGCGCCACCACCTCCGCCTACTCGGCCTTTAGTCCCCCGAGGATCCTTCCGGTCGGAAAAGGGCGACCCATCTACTCAACCATGGCATCCCCAAAAGGGCAGAAGAAGAAGCTGTTGTTGCAAGTGCATGTGCTGGACAGTTAGTGTGATTGTTATCCTCTTCATCATTATAGCAGCATGCGCCGGCATTCTCTACCTCGTATTCCAACCTAAGATCCCCAAGTACTCGGTGGACAACCTTAGGATATCAGATTTGAGAGTGAACCCCCTGGACATGAGCCTCTACGCCAAGTTCAACGTCAGAATCACAGCCCAGAATCCCAACAAGAAAATCGGGATATACTACGAGAGAGGGAGCCGGTTGAGCGTGTGGTACAAGACCACAAAGCTGTGCCAGGGATCACTGCCGAAGCTGTACCAAGGGCACCAGAACACAACAGTGCTAGGGGTGGCCTTGTCGGGGCAGTCGCAGTACGGTAACACCTTGCTGTCTGCACTGCAAGAAGCGCAACAAACTGGAAGAGTTCCTTTAGATCTGAAGATTGATGTGCCGGTAAGAATCAAGGTAGGGAGGTTGAAGTTGATGAAGGTTAGGATATTAGGAGACTGCATGCTCATTGTTAATAGCTTATCTACTAATAGTCTCATTAGCATTAAGGCCAGCACTTGTAAGTTTAAGCTTAAGCCTTAGTTAAAACATCTATGTATACTGTTGTTGTTGTTTTTTTTTTTTTTTTAATATCATTATTGTTGTTGTTTTCAATTGGAAGTCTTAATCAAGAGGTGCTATTCTTTGATTAGTTTATTTTTGCACCCTCTCTCTCTCTCTCATAATCTCCACCTTTTCCATTATCATTGAAATTCTGGAAAGTTGACTCCCTGAGGCCTAAAGGGGTAAAGACATAACATAGCTACAAGTAGAAGAAGAGAGTAACAGGTAAACTTAAATGAAGTTGAATCATCAATTCAAGGTCGAGAAATGTAGAAGCGCAATACTATAAACGAATGCATTCATTCCTTCAATATTGATGATGAACAAGTAAGTGTATAAATACGGTGGGGTTTTGTTGTTAACTAACGGTAAGACTTCTGGAACCTGGCACGAGCACCACGACCGCCGAACTTCTTGGGCTCACACCGTCTTGGGTCAGCGACGAGCAAGGTCCTGTCGTAACGAACAAGGATGTCCTTAATCTCCTTCTTCGACTGCTCGTCCACGTACTTTTGATAGAATGCAACCAGGGCCTTGGCGATGGACTGTCGGATGGCGTAGATTTGCGAAGTGTGGCCTCCGCCCTTGACGCGGATGCGCATGTCCACACCCGCGAAACGATGCCGCCCTAGCAGCAGGATGGGTTCAAAGGCCTTGAACCGGAGAATCTCCATTGATCTTGATCAACCCCCGCCCTCTCTTGCAGTGAGTCACCGCCACCGCCGTTTTCTTCCGTCCGAAACACTGAACCGATTCCACAGCTGCTGTCGCCATGCTTCCTTCCTACGAAACCCTAACCTACCCCACTCCCAATTCCCAAGGTTGCAGCAGCAATATGGGGAAAAGGGAGGAGTATATCAGAGATGGTTAGGAACTTCGTATTAGGGTTTATCAATTGGGCTAGTACACATTGGGCTTTACTGGAAATTGTTTGTTAGACTTGTATGAGAGCCCGAATTTATTTTTCGCAAAATCCAACTCTCTGGCCTGTCTAAATCGCTTAGACGGCCAACACTCAGCTCACCGGTAGTCATGGTCCCGGTTCAGTTCCGGTTTTGAACCGATAGTTTTCGATTCTGAAATCGACAAAATCAGATCAAATCTTCTATCACGGTTTCAAGTACGGTTTTGAAACTGACGGTTCCGATTAGAACCAGATTTTTATTTTTGTTTGTAATTTTTTATTTTTAAAATTGTCCAAATACAATAATTAATATTTTTTTTGAAAAGTTTCCGTTCTAAAATGTTTTTAAAATATTTATATTAAATATTTAAACTTCAAAGGTAAGCTATATTAAAAAAAAATTTGTTATAATTGAATTTTAAAATGTTATTTAAACTTTAAACTTTAACCAAATAATAAATAATACTTTTAGTTTTTTTTTTTTTAGTTTGTCTGGTTTGGAACCGAAACTATCCGGTTCTAACAGTGCTCGGTTCGGTTCAGTTCGAATCGAACCGTGGTCATTCCTACTCACCGGACGTGTTTGGGTTAGCATAGGTTTACACTCAAAATAAAATAGTAAAGCAACACAACGAAGTACAGTCCGAAGACCAACTTTCAGCATTAGGATTTAAGAGGGAAAAGAATTACAATTTGGTGGAAAAAGAATAAGGTGGAATAAAGTAGGAATTCAAGTTACATTGTTTGATATGGAGGAATAGAATTATTGGGAATAGAAAGAGAAGAAGCGATATAAAGACTAAAATATCATTGTGTAGTAGTAATATAATAATAATAATAATAATAATAATAATAATAATAATAATAATAATAATAATAACAACAACAACCAAGGGTAGTAGTGTCATTGCATCCTTCTTCTTTTTCTTTTTTTCTTTTTTTTTCATTTCCCATACCCATTGAATTGCAATTCATAGGGGGTACCCATGAATTGTAATTCAACAAAATGAGGGAATTACAATTCCGTGAAATTGCAATTCCTCAAACCAAACATTGTAATTTCGTATGTCAAAGAATTATGTTGTAAATCAATTACAACTACATCCAACCAAACAATCCATCATGGCTACAAAAATTCATGGGACAAAGTATATATAGAGGCATAAACAGTTACAAGCCAACTATCTAGCCATCTGGGATAAGAATACATTCGAATTTCAAACTCAAAACCTTATCCATCTGCTTAACCAACAATTTGCATGGGAGGGACCGTGCCATCTTGCGTCCGTATCGTACTTAGCCGCATCGAGACTTGGCCGCACCATCTCAGACACCGTCCAACACCAATCCACAACGCTGCCCTCTTTCTTGCGCTAAGGTCTCAACTCGCCATCTGCATACAAATGCGGTGAAACCAACTGAGGCCTCACCCATTGACCTTGTCCGAATCCAACTGAGTTCATGATCAGCCACGGCTAACCAACCATAGACTAAACCATCCAAATTAAGGGTCTAACATACATCCCCTACCAGGAGAATCCAACGTCCTCTTTGGAGTTTGACGGGTAGCTAGGGGTGTAAACAAATCAAATATTTTTTTAATTCGATCCGTAATTCGAATTCGAATTATTTGAATACGAATATGAATACATATTTCAAATCAAATTTTATTTGAATTCGAATACAAATCAGAATATATTTGATTTGACTATATTCAAATATATTCGACTATATATATATATATATATATCCGCTCAAATGCGGTCATCATGTCAGGTGCGGCCATGCGGCCAAATCTTCATCGTCCAATCAGCTGCATCCAATGGCTCCATATTGTTCTCTATATTTGTTAAATTTAAGTTGCGTTTCTTAAGTTGGGGTATTTTGGTAATTTTATGATGTGTTTTATGTGCATGATAGACCGTCAAAGTTTATTATATCAAATTATGCACCACCAAGCACATGAAAATGCACCATTAGGGTCTAGAAATGCACAACTGTAAAGCTAACAATGCAATTTTCACCCAGTACTTAAAGGTAAAACAGATTGTCAAATTATGCACCATTATTTTAATAAAAAGCACCATAAGTATTTAGAAATGCACAACTGTCAAATTCATTTTAAGATTTAGCTCCCATTGTGTAAAAGCACAAGAACACTGTAATAATGCATAACTATATACACACAAATGCACAAGAGTCTGAATAATAATGCATCACAAATTGATATTGTCTAGTTTCCTACCCGTATTTAAAGCACAACAAGTTATCATATTATACACCACTATGTGCATAAATATGCACAAGTGTTCGTATATGCACAACAAATAGACTAATTTTAAAATGCACCAAACTCAACTATCATCAATGCACCAATAGGAATCTACAAATACACCAAAGTAAGGCCAATAATCCACCAATTACACAAATAAAACACACAACAATGTGATTCGCCCTATTCCGGTGCCCTATGATGAGTTTACCCTTGTAGTTCGCGTGGAAGGAGAACATGCGCGGAAATATTGGAGTTTTGATCAACGTGATTCATTAGATCTATCTAATCTAATGCGATGTAATTAGCCGCATGGTCGCATGGGGCAAATGGGCCGCACATGATCAAGGCTATATATATATATATATATATATATATATATATATATATAAACTTTAAAAAATTAGTATATTAATAGAAAATTTTATGCTATTTAAATTTAAATTGTTATTACAATTTATCTTAATTTATTGAAGAACGTGTAAAAAAAATTAGACTAAAGTGTCATCCCGTACCATGATTTATATCAAATTATTCATGTCGCACCTTGACCTTTCATAACACATATTTCGAACCACAAACCAATAATTTTTTTCGCCTAGAATTTTTTGTAGGTTACCCAGTTACCATGATGACATGGCACCGGTTATTAGTTGATGTGTACCTTCTTTTATGTTTTAGTGGATCCTATATGCCTAAATAAATCATCATAGACTGGTTTCTTCATTTCTTCATCAAGAACAAAGTTTCGATGGGCGATTACTCTTGATTTTTTTTCTTGTTCTTGCTCAATAATTTGATGGCGGCGGAGGAGACCAGAAGATTTCGTGGGGCATATGGCCATTGAAGAACAAGTTGAGAGGTAAGTTATATAAAGGGAAGGAGGAAGAAGATGGTGGATCTGCAGGCAAACCATTTGTTGCGGCGGCTTCTACTTCCGACGGTGGCTTCATTCACTGACGGCAGCTCTTCTTCATGCAGTGGCAATCTTTCGTAGGTTGCATGGATTATATTCATGCAATGATGGAAATATTCATGCTAAATAGTTTTATCAGAATGGTTAGACAATGTTTCATTAACCACATGAGAGCTAAAGGTGTTTATGCACATTTTTAAGCACCCAGAGCTTGCCTTAAAAAAAAAAAGAATTTTCTATTGATAAGCACAAAATGAAATGAGTAAATGCTCATCTGATAAGTAAACCTATTTTTTCTTTAAAGAGTGTAAAATATTATCCAATAAACTGTTCAAGCGTATATCAAAGCGAAAAATGACAACTTTATGAATCTGAAATGTACTTTTTGCCAAGAAAATGAAATACCATTAATGGAAAGTCAAGCATGTTTGTCAGCTAAGCTTTTAGCTTGCTCAACATTCCATTGAACATCCATCGCCTCAGTAGCTTTCACCTTAAACGCATTTGGTAATTCAAAAAGATTAAAACCTCGGTCTCGTCCATCTCTAGAAGCAAGCAAGACTTTTGAAGCTATGCAACTACAGCCACCATCAGAAGTGGAAGTCGCTGCAACAAATGGTTTGCCTGCAAATCCACGTACCATCTTCTTCCTCTCAACTTGTTCTTCCAATGGCCATATTCCCCATGAAGTCTTCTAGTCTCCTCCGTCGCGCCCGCCACGGTCAAATTATTGTGCAAGAACGAGAAAAAAAAAAAAAAAAAAAGCAAGCGTAATCGCCTAGTGGAAGTTTGTTCTTGATGAAGAAATGAAGACACCGGTCTAAGATGATTTATTTAGGAATATAGGGTCCACTAAAACACAAAGAAAAAGGTACACATAAGCTAATAACCGATGCCATGTCATCATGGTAAATGGGTAACCTGCAAAAAATTATAGGCAAAAAAAAAAATTACTAGTTTGTGGTTTGAAATATATGTTATGAAAGGTCAATGTGTGACATGAATAATCCAATATAGTTCATGGTGTGGAATGACACTTTAACATCCAATAACACTTTTAGCCAAAGCATTCACTGTTTTGACATTAGAATTGTTACCTTCCAGCTTCAATTTCAGCTTGCCTACCTCACGCTTAGCCATGAAGTTGTGACTAGCACCGGTGTCGATCCACAATTCTTTATAAATCGGAATGTAAATTAAAACAAAAGACAATTTAGTACATATACCACTGAGGCATCCCCTGAGTACAAACACGGAGAGATAATTAACCTCAATAGAGGTTAAAAGAAAAAAAAAAAAAAAAAAGCAATGCCTAAAAAGGGCAAACACGAGCTAGCCCAAGACCGAGACAAACTTTAAGTGAGATATTTAGAGAGAGTTCCAGCCCAATCAAACCAAGTGTTTGCTAGCCCACCAATCTTGTTAATAAATCCATGTTTTCTCAAGCTAAAGCAATCCAACAAAAATTCCATAAGTTCATGTCTTCAATATGCACGGCCCAGCCCAACAAATTTCAAGGAACTGCAAATTTAGCAGCTTAAGATCGGTCCAACAAATAAGTCATGTGGTCATGGCCCAATGAGAGATGACATCAGCCCATGTGTTCACATTTCACATTTTCCACAAATTCCATAGTAAAATAAAAATTGCAATCTGCCAATCATTTTATCTAAATTTTGAGGCCATGTCAGCTTTGAAATTCAACCCAACTTGGGATCTCGATGTGAGTCCTGCTACTCCTGCCCAGCCCAAAAATGAATCTATGCATTCGGAAATGTTGAGAATCGACCACAAACCAATTCAGATCGATGCTACTAATTCCAAGGTTAAGCCGTTCACACACCAAGCATGTTTTGCTTCATATTTTCCAAGAAAAGGCAATAAAGTGACTAGAATTTGAATTTTATTCAAATTTGAACTCCAGCCGCAATAAGTGATTAAATGCACACTACCCACACACATTTATCTCCAAGAAAGCAATTTTCAACGCCATGCAAACGAAAGGTTCCATGCAAGTTACCAACCCATCTTCAGACAGATAAGTGCTCATTTATCTATATTTTCCTCCCTTTCACTAAGCTATTTTTCTTATAGATCATTTCAAATTTAATGAGATTGGGACTAATTTGTGGTTATTTTGCAAGAATTTTGGTTTGGAAAGCTTTGGAAGCAAATATTGAATATTTTCATGCATTTTGGATGCATTTGGAGTCAATGGGAGTCAAGGAGAAGCTATGGAGATGAGTGCAACGCTTCCAAGGGAGCCTAAGAGTTTTATTTTCAATGGTATTGGTCATTTGGGCAAGCTAAAACAAAAGAGAAGCAAAAGGTCAATGTGTTGAAATTCTTCCACTACACGTCGACATCTTAGTAATTGGATGATATCTCAGCCTACAAATATCCAAATTGAGTGATTCTTGTGCCATTGAAACGAAGACTCATAGGGATACAACTCTCATGAAGACCATACATCTTAAAAAGGAAGCCAAAGGGGTCAAAATCGTCCAAACGTACAGATTTTGTCCAAATCTTCCACTGTTTGGTATTTTGACCATATCTCAGCCTAGGAATGTTCAAATGAGGTGGATTTTGCTCCATTAGAAAGCCAACTTAAAGGGATACAACTTTGTTGAAGACCACAAAGGCTAATAAAGTGGTTTTGGGGGTAAAAAAAAATAGCCTAGAAGTTAAAGCAATTGGGACCTCCACCAAAGCTTGGCATCACTGGTTAGAAACATAGTCGCAATCATGACTTTCTCACCATCAGCCACTTTGGCAGCTTTAAAATACTCGTCCATGTCCCACAAAAAGTTTTCCAACTCCTTGGCATTCCGGGCTCCGCCAAAGGCCTTAGGCTCAAGTGCTTTGATCTTTGACAAACCGGAATCAATAGTAGCCCAGGGCTCGTTATGCACAACCCTTTTAAGAAGAGAGATATCCACTTTCAAAACATCTACTTCAGCCTGAGCACTATTAAAGTCGGTTTTGATCGCTGCTTGAAGCTGGTCAATATGCCTACACAGCGACAACACCTTTTTACACATCCATTACACCTCAGTTGTGATACCCTCGATCTCCGAATCAGTATCCTCTTCCCCTTGGGACGTATTACGTGTGTCCTCTACAGGGACATTTGAACTAATCGGGTCATCAACCCAAGGACTCTTCCTATCCCCAATCACTTTGCTCGTTTCTGACATGGTTCACGCAACAATAATGCAACGAACGCTAACCTAGCGCTCTGATACCAACTGTGAGAGCCCGAATTTATTTTTTGCAAAATCCCCCTCGGCATATCTAAATCTCTTAAACAGTTAGCCAACACTTAGTTCACGGGACTTGTTTGGGTTAGCGTGGGTTTACACTCAATGTAAAAGCAATAAATCAACACAACACAATACGGTCTGAAGACCAACCTTATATTTCAATGCTCAGTAAATACAAAGGATTTTCTCGCTCAACAGGCCTACTCACGACCAATCACTCATAGGAGTCATGACTACAACAATGCCTGGGGCAAAGTATATATAGAGGGACAAACGGTTACATGCTAACCATCTAGCCAATCTAGATAAGAATACATTTGAATTTCAAAATCAAAACCTTATCCATCTGCTTAATCGTCAATTTGTTTGGGACCGGAACTACAAGATCAACACCGAGACTTGGACCACGCCATCTCACGTCTGTCTCACACTTAGCCGCGCCGGGACTTGGCTACGGCATCTCAGACACTGTCTCGCTCTAATCAGCAACGTTGCCCTCTTTCGCGCCAAGGTCACGCCAAAACGCACCAAGGAAAATCCGTCTCAACCCGCCATCTGTGTACAAGTGCGGCGAGACCAATCGAGACCTTGCCCATTGACCTTGCCTGAATCCAACGAGTCCATAATCAGCCAAGGCCAACCAACCATAGACTAAATATGAATTAAGAGTCTAACAACTTGGGAGTTGGAGGAAGCTCTACAATCATTGACTATGGTCCACCTTACGGGATAGATAATTTACATGAAGTTCATTATTTTTTTTAATACCAACATAAAATTCATTATTAGTATATTGGATGTTTATTTTTTGAAGGGTTCTTTCAAAAAAAAATTTTTTTGAAGGGTTCACTTATTGTTTATTGAAGATTTGTTTTTAGGTAAAAAAAAATGAACATTTATCCATTACTCACATTACAATATGAATCATAATCCACGATATAATCTGTTGAAGTTGTATAAAACCCAATGCACTACACAGTACACTGCTTCCTATTCTCTTATCATCTAAATGTAGTAATAATACATAAACCTATTTCTTACTCACTCTATAGTCTACACCCACCCTGCTTCCTATTAATATTACATAAACTCCTATTTCTTACTCACTCTATACCCACCCATGTAGACATAGCATGTATTGGAAATACATCATCTATCATTTTCCATTTAAATGCCAAAAATCAGTCATTTTACATGTTTGGAATCATAACATCTACAGATTGTGACTGAACCAAAACAAAGTTTCCTAACTTTATGAATTGATTTACACCAATAGTGTAATAATTTCAGACTCCGGCATCGAAAATTGGCAATTTTTATAGCATCACATAACAATGGCCCCTAACGAAAATCAGTATTCAATAGCAAAATTCAGCTGTCAGAAAATGGCTGCCAAATAATTCTTTTAAGATCGCTTAATCCAAATCAATCGGTCCGTTGAGTATAAAAATAGAACACAGTATAAAATAATTATGAAACATCCAAGGCGGCTATCATCTCATCTTAGATACACAGCACAAACTATTCAAAACTCAATAAGAGTAGCAGGTTGTTGAGCACAATGAGCTAGCTAGCTAGGGTGGGTGGGTGGGTATCTTGTTAGAACAGCAAGCAAGCAAGCCCCCCATATACCGAGCAAACAATTTTCCCACCCATGAGGGGAAGCATCAAGTTCGGAGATTGTATTGCAGTCAATAACAATAGGCAAGCATGTCTGTCAACTAGATCATAAGAAATAAGGAACTCCTGTTCTGGGTCCTCTCATCTGGTTGTTTTCTTCAGTTTCTGTAAAGAACTTCACCTCTCTCTCCTGTGACACACACACACAATATGCAAACATTACAACTTCGGGGGAAAACAATATCCAAATTACATAGATAGAGAAAATGTAGCAAATAAATGAGTTCTCCCAGAATTTCTAATTAATAAAATGTGCAATGCATTTATTATGTCTTCCAATTGTCATTCTGCTGTCACTTTCCAATCATTTAACCTAGATATGAATCTGAAGCCAGTAGGTAAATGAAACACATATGTCCCCCATGCCTTCTTAAATATGCACCAAGATGTTATGCTCAAAAGAAAATAACTCAAATGCAGCAGTTAGCTGTATATAATAAGTTATACACATCAACATTAATGTTAACTCAGAAACTAAAAGAGATAGATGCTAATTAGTTCACTCATGTAACAGGGCATCTGTACCATATTCTCATTGAAGCTCAATATGGAAGCTACATTTCCACACCGATAGCAATAGTTAGGTGCAGACCAGACCTGCAGGGAACAATGAGCAAATTCAAATATCAATATATCATGCCAACAAAGAGTGAGCACAAAATCAAGCTAACCAAAGTTACAAATAGCTTACAGTCACAAGTCCTTTATCTTGAAACATGTACTTAAGGCCTTCCTGGACAAGCTGGTGGGCCCGACAAACGAGATCCAGTTTGTTGATGTGATTAAACTGCCCAAATAAAATTGTATTAATGGTGGAAACAAGATAAGTAACAAATTTTACATATCATAGCCGTCATGTACCTCAGATGTAACCCTTGAACCAAACAGCCACCCTGCTCCTCGAGGACTGACAGCCCATGTTTCAATATCTTCAGGGTCACTCCACATGAGATCACAGAAGGGCCCTTCATGGGGTATTTCACAATTACGCTCGATGACCCTGATCTGCAATAGCAGATATAAACCCTTTAAAGGCAGAAAGAATTGAACATTGAATGTTTAACCAAGA
This sequence comes from Ipomoea triloba, assembly GCF_003576645.1. NCBI lineage: Eukaryota > Viridiplantae > Streptophyta > Magnoliopsida > Solanales > Convolvulaceae > Ipomoea > Ipomoea triloba. The sequence goes on from NC_044917.1 coordinate 26,924,728, forward strand.
ACTACTACAGGTGGATCATTGTGTGACAAAGAAACAGATCTAAAAGGAAAAGCATATATAATCTTTCTTGAAGTCAAAGTCAATTTTAAAATTCAATTATGCTAATAAATGTCCAAATCTTCAGCCTTCATTCCCTTCAACAGACAAGAGAGCAAGCATGTATTCTTCATGGTTCAATGGATAATATGTAAAGCAATGGATCCAACCCATTCAAAATTCAGCTACAACAGGGAACAGGTGCATGAACAAATTCAAGAAGTCATTCATAACAAAGAAGCATAATGTAGGGTCATCAATGTCTAAGATGAAATGTACCTGATCAACAGTTCTAACATCTGGAGAAAGGCCACCATGAACACATAGGACCTGGCAATAATGAGAAGCAGCCTTATTAGTATAGAGATACCGAAAACAATTACTATTGTAACAAAGAAATTGATGGAGGGTAGAGACAGCATACCGTTCCATCTATAATTGCTGATAGAGTTAGATAGTCAAAAACATCTGTGCAGTACCGCCAAGCGTTGGCATTTCCATACTTCCTTTGGCATTCATCATAGAAACCATACACCTATTTTAATGGAAAGAAAAGTCAAAGATAATGCTCATTAGACACTAGAAACTCAGAAAGGTTTCCTTTCTATTGTGTAAATACATCCTATTATGAGAGAAAACAGGTAAATATATTAAAATAACACCAATCAAGCACTAAATGATAAAGAGGCAAAGTTATGGCAAAGTAGATTAAAATGCCTTCTTATTTAGTGCCTATGACTTGCTGGAAGTCCTGAACACTATGATAAGTGGATAATAGTACTCTCATATTAGTTTTTTTTTTTTTTAAAAGTAAAAGCAACTAGGTTATTTTACTCAAAATCTAAATCATACAAGACAGCAATGTTCCAGCCAGCCTGGCTACTCTCTTCACTCCAAAAATAACCTGGAGAAGCATAATGTACATTAAGCAAAGGCACAAAGCTGTAAAACTATGTCAAATTTCACTGTGATTCAGCAAGGCGTAAACCAAGGATATGTATTTGATATTTTGATTCTGTCAAAGACAAAATAACAAATCAAGCCATCCCTGAATGGTACAGCAATCACTGATGTTAATCACAGCAAATTTTGGTTGCAAATAGAAGATATTAAAGGAAGACTGATACTTGGATTGAAGTCACTAAGAGAGCTTCATAGAATTGAATGGAAAGATACAATTCATGGACAGCTGATCCCAAATTCCCAACTTAATTGGAAGAAGGCTTAATTGAGTTCTCTTCCATTTATTTCTATATACACTAACCTAGAGTAAATAAACTTTTAAAAGATGTAGGATTTCCTGCTCTAGTTCTTGTATAGTTGTATTGCAATTAAAAATAATTACAATAACAAAACAAAAAATGAGCACAACCTCATTGCGTCTCTGAGAAACAGATAAAAGATTGTTTGGTGTTATCTGATTGATGGGGTACAAACTTCAAAGCACAACCCACATTTCACAGAGTTAGCTATCCTGAAACCAGAACTGAATTAAGTTAAATGTCCATTACCTGTGTTAGTTGCCTGCTTTCATGATTTCCACGTAAAAGAGTAATATTAGCTGGATATCTGGAAGCAAATAAAATGAGGAAAAATACTGAGTAGCATATAGGTTTGAATAACTATGACAAATAGGAAGCATAGCAAAACAGCTATAAAGGCCAATGGCATTGGTAATCACAACTAATGATATTGCAATTTAACAACAAACTTAGGAAGACATCTACTTAAGTTTGGTCACATTTCAAGCCAAGACTTTTTTGAAATATATTACAATAAAAATACATTTCATTTTCTAAAAAAGTGTCAGTCCAAGCAAACAGTTCATTGATACAAGGGAGAATGTGCGCACCAGCATACATACCATGAGATAAAATTTTACAGTCATAACCTTCTACTAATATTACCTTGCCTTAAGGAGCAAAAGAATCGTGAAAACTTCTAGACTATTATATCCACGATCAACAAAATCACCCTGCCAAGAAGAAGAAATTAAAGATAATATCTAACACTAGTACACTATCATAGTTTTCTTAAGAATGAGGACATAAAACTTACCATGAAAATATAATTCGTTTCTGGTACATGACCTCCAGTCTGGAAAAGTTTCATTAAATCATGAAACTGGCCATGTATGTCCCCACAAACTGTAACTGGACTATTAACAGGCTGCACATTTGACTCCTCAATCAGGATCTCTTTCACCTGAAAAGGTAATTTTGTGTGTATAGGGCAATGCAGATGCGCAAACCCAAAACAGATGCTGAGAATTAAGCACTTTGTTCATTTGTTGTTACAAAAACAATAGAAATCCCTAAAATGACTTCAGTCTAGAATAGGCGCAAAAGACATACTAAATGCCAAACCAATAACCCGTGACATCTACAAGGTAGAGCCCAGCAACAGGCCAAGATATTGATGACATAATTAATGAGTCAACACAGAGTCCAGTATAGCACAACTAATGCCACCTTACTAACAGCCCAAATCTTCCTGCTACTGTGCTACATATTCAATTCAGAAACATGAAAGAAATGTAACATTTTCTCAGTCAAAAATCTCCATAAACAAAATTTCTGTAAGCCAACAATGTCTCAATTAGAAATTACAAATATTTTCAGAAATTGCATCACACTGCAGAAAAGCTTGAAAAGGGATGGCAGGAAATCCTAAGGTTCATACTAGAGTGTTCCTTGAATAAAATAGAGTGGCTTGACTGAAAACCAAGTTTAGGCTGCTTGCACCATTTTTTCCAGGCTTGTAAAAATCCATTCCATTAGTTCTTATAGCCACTTCTAGCAACTTTAATTATATGGATTCAGAAGGACTATGTATGAATTATGATCCAATTCTTTATGCATGGGCAGATCTAAAGAAAGATCAAGTGGGGGCACTTGCTCCACTAAACATTGGAAAAATATTACAGAGTATAATGTCAACAACACTATTATGTTATTCTTTATAGTAATTGCTCCCATTCAAATTTAGAAAAATATTTATATTTATAAATCCACCCCCACTAGTTTGAAATCCTGGGTGCCAAAAAACCTGGAATTGTAGGTTATATTAACTAGTTTCATTTCATTTTGCTTGAAATCGGAGGCAAATTATGCTTTTCAGAGGTCCTAGTCTTGGCAAGAATTGATCTAGTGATATACCAATTTTCATATACTGCAGGTTGTTCAGATCATGGTTAAGAAAAGTCTAGCTAAACCCTAGAATGCAAAAATAAATTCTGGCAAAGAATTTGGAACATAAATTGGTGAAGATTGAAATTTTGCTTGGAATTTAACACAATCGGGCTCTTTGAAATTCCAAAGAAGAGACTTGGAACATCATTTTCTAGAAAGGGAGGGATCATAGGGCATCCAAAGTAATTAAGAACAGACTTCACAAGTCTGCTGTGTATTCAACTATTCACTATCTAATACTCCCTACTTGCAAATATTATACAACAAATCCAATTCAAAAAGAAAAAAATCATTAAACCATGAACTCCCATCTTGAACCACATCCTTCTAACACCATAAATCGTCTTTCAACGTAGGAATACATTAGTGAAAGTAATTCTTTCATCTTGTGGTACCAAGGAATCTCAAGAAATCTGTTCTGTAGTCGAAATTTCAGTACCATGTACCCGAAATATAAATCCCCGAAAAATTATTTTTAAAAAATCCAATGGAAACTGCATAATATTTTATTTTCCTGTCGGGTTAGCTACTGCCTCAAACCACCAGTCACATTCCAAGTATCATATTGGCAGAAAACATAATTCAATGAAAAGAAACCCTAATCGATTGATGAGATACAAAAAAGAAAAAAACATACATATTCGCATAGAAGCTGAAGCTCGTCCTCGGCTAAGTGCTGACCCTCTTTCACCTTCGCTATCCATTGGTCCAAATCCATTTTACCAGAATTTATCGTACCTCTTCTTCAATCCCTACCAGCTCACTTGAGGAGTCAATTGATCGCCAGTCACTATTTCCGTCTCCTGTAGATCAGAAGCCAAGTTGCAGGAAGCGAAAGGAGAGAGCAGAGACAATAGTACTTGAGCTTGTAGATTCCTTGAATTTTTGAAACCCTGGCTGGCTCGCCTTGTGTCTCTTCCTCTCCCTCCCCCTCTCACTTCTTCAGATGCAACTCTTGTTTCTTACTTAGACCCCCATGCTTTTCAAAAACATTAATTTGTTCCCTTCAAATTTGAGATATTACTGCACCTGCACTTTACCACCTATCAGTGGCTATCACCTATGACTAATAATCTAATATTATAAAATTTGATAACATATTAATTTTGATTAATTTAAAATCAAGTTATTTATTGTAATCAAAGTCAAAATGAAAGGAAACAAAAAAGTACTGTATTTATTTATTTATTTATTTAAATGTGAACACTACGTAGAACACTCTTCCTTATTGACTTTATGATTTTGAGTCGGACAACTTAATTCAGATTATCTTTTTACAGTCACTTCGTGGGGATCTATTGGTTCTCTTTTTCATGTTGAGAACGAAACAATTATTCACCCGAGTTAAGAATACGTGAATGGACAACTCAGTTGGTTCCTTACAGTTGTAATGCGAAGTTACACTTAAAATGTGGTAGACTCCTCGTGAACATCAAGCACTAGTCCTCTCATTCCACCTAATAGCAACTGAGTCACCATCATTTACCTCTCTATTATCCTGTTAAGCCGGAGGTAAAGGTATTTTACCTTGCATTATGTGGGCAACGGCAAAAGTACGTCATCCTTGACTTCTGTGGGTTTTATTGATTTATTAGGGTGTGTTTGATTCGTACAATGGAATCGAAATCGGAATGAGAATCAAATAGTTGGTAATGATAATAGATTTTGGTAAAAGTATTTTGCATGTTTGGTAGTAGGGTGGAATTTGAATTAATAGGGAATATTCTCCGAAGACCACAATTATATGGTCGGCCCGAGCCAAATACGATCGGGAAGAAGGAAAGAACCGAAAATACCTCCGTTCAATCTTATTCGCCCGGTCCTCGCTCACCTCCCGACCTTATCCCTTCAGGTCGACCTCCCGAATCTCTAACACCTCGTCATTCACATCAAAGTTCCATCGCCGATGTATGAGTCCCGGTCATAATCAATTGCCCTTTGCAGCCTTCGCAGTCAACTCCATCTCACCCCATGTGTACGGCTACGGCCTAGATTCATCACGATCGGTGCATGCCTTCCACGTGCTTACCATGCCGAAGGCATGGAACCTGCTCCCATGTTGTACTATAATACCCGCATTTAATGCATGAGGGGGACTTTTTTGTTGTTTTCTCATAAATACTAATATGCTCGGAACCCTTTAGCTTATTATTACCTATCCCGAACCGATCTGCTTATCAATTACTATATATTGTCGGTATTCGTCGCCTTGCTATCGTATACGGTTGGTATTTACTCTATCAGGAATGATTATCAATATTGATGTTTGGTTACACTGACACAATAATGAAATATAGGTTTTTAAAATATATAAATAAAATATTAAGGCAATTGATTATAGCAAAAACTTATGTGAGGCCGTCTCACTGTGAATCAGGTCGGGTCGGTTCAAGATGGAAATGTAATACTTATATGTACAAATGGCATACTTATATGCTCAAATGTAATACTAATCATGAATAAAAGTTTTGTTACTTATAAAGGTAAATGTAATACTTTTACTGGGTGTTTGGTTGGAGGGAATTACAATTCCTTTCCCACTAAATTCCCACTTATAAGGGTAAATGTAATACTTTTACATCTGGATTTAAAAATATTACATTTTTTCCCAAAAGTATTATATTTCTCTTATAAGGGCCACTTGCCAACATTATTTATTATGAAAAATGTAATACTTTTTTTTAAAGAACCAAAATCAATTAATAAGGTGAGAGATACAACAGGGAGGAACTCCAACCCAACTACAAAAACCAGTATCCGAACGTGCTGCCTGAGCTAGGGTATGAGCACACACATTCACTGATCTATTGATATATCTAATGGCAAAAGCCTGAAAATTAGAAGAAATAGAAAGACTATCTCTAATCACAATATTGGCGTAAGATAAATCAAGAATATGATCATTGAAGCTACGCCAAACTTGTTGACAATTGGTTCGAATGCAAATTTTCTACCACTGTTCCTCTTTTAGCCAAGAAAGTGCCTCCTTGATTGCAAGAGTTTCGGCGAAATAGGCTTCATTAACGGGTCTTAATGGGCCGGAGATAGCAGCAAGAAAGGAGCCCGTATATGTACGAATTACTGCACCAAAAGATGCAGCATATTCAGTGACCGATGCATCAACTTCACAGTATACCCAGCTAGCATCCATACTGTGGGTTCCTTGAGGCTTCCCTCAAGGAAATGGTAGAATTTTTAACCTTCTGTAGATCACTCCTATACTGCCAATCTTTGTTGTTCCAAAGAGAATTGTTCCTGCTTAACCATATGGTCCATAGGATAGCAATAATTTGACTCCAAAACATGGAATAGCCAATCCTCAAAATTCACCTCAGAAATTTGTGAAGTAGTTGCAATATTGTTCCAGAGAGGTTTAATACTTTTTCTCTTATAAATAAAAAAAAATGTATTCATGATTAGTATTATATTTGAGCATATAAGTATGACAATCGCACGATACTTCGACCCGACCCGACCCGTCTCACGAATAAGGATCCATGAGACGGTCTCACACAAGTGTGACCTATTGATTATAATGTAATGACATCCAAAGCACCAACATGAACAAACAAATCAAAACAAAAATCTAAAAGCACTAATCCTAACCTAAAAATCATATTACTATTTACTAATAAAATGGAATGATACACGTTTTTAATTAGAGAATGAAATTTTTAATTGAAGGAATAATCAAATCTCATAGTTGTGTTTAAAAAAAAATTATCAACTAAACACTAACTATGATTTTGATTCTCATTCATGATGTGTAAACCCATAAACCAAACACACACCCTTACTCTATTCAAAAGTCTCGTACATTTGTACATATACATTTTAGATCATTTGTGCCATTTGTGCCGAAGAATTCTTCCATAAGTGTGATCGTAGTAATCATACCCAGTCATGAGAGGCCTGGGGACTAATGTGCAAACATTTTGGCAAATCTAGAGCAGAAACTTGAGAAGGCATCAAAACTAGGATGCACAAAGTTGTGTCATCTCTGAAATCTATGCTCTGAAGTGGAAAACCAGATACTTTCACACAATTTACATACTGCTTAAGTGAGCAGAACTGCATCAATGTTGATGGCTGTAAATCTTATGCAGTAATCTCTAACACAGCATACCAAAAACATGTCCAGAAGCAGTCTACCCTTTACATTATAAGAGGTTTCAATAATGCTTTATTCGTAAATTGGAATGAAATCATTCAATCTCTATCTGTTGTGGGGTTTCTTCTGATTCGATTTCAGTGGCCTGAATTTCTTCAGCTGTAATTCCCGAAGCCTCCACAGTTTTAGTAACCCATTCCTTGAGAGGATCTTCATTAAGATCAAGTCTTAAAAGGCCTGCAAACACCCCTCCCATGAAGGCTATGGGCTCCTGGAAAGAAAGAGAAACTTGACATCAGATAACCAGCTCTGCACAAAATTTTAAAACTAAAGAGAGAGAGTGTGAGTGAGTTCTTCCAAGCAAATTCAAAATAGTCTCCATACACCATGAAGACAACTTCTAACAATTCACCATGAGAGACATGAAACCTAATTATTTGAGAACCACTTATCAAGTAACGCCAGCAATGTTTATTCATGGGAACTGAACCTATTGACCTATTATAAGCACACTGAGAAAAATGAAACTTCTTTACTCGGTAAATTTTCTTTCTTATAAATCATAAAAAGCTTTAGTTTAATCATGATTTCATTTCAAATGTTTATTAATGATCAATTCAGTCATGAATTTAAATGTTTTTTGTGACCAGCAATATTTTCCAGCCACTTGTTGGTTTAAAATATGTGAATCAAACAAGACAAACCCATAGAGCAAATTTGGTAAACCAAGCCAAAAGTAAGTTTAAAAAATAAATCATTGTTCTATCTGTAAGTCAAAATTTGCAGGCAAACCAACACAGCTCTCCACCATATAGTCACTTGCCCACTTTGACGGCACAAACTCTTATTCTAGCAATCGGATCTTTTCAGGTGAGCACCTCCTTAATCTATCAGGTGCTTGCTTGATGTTTTCCTTATTTTAGTTCTCAAAAGCATTTTTCCACTAATTCCTTAGTGAGATGGATTTATCCCTCCTAACATATATTTGCAGCAGTGGAGGATGGCTTTTAAGTTGCCTAAGCTGCAGGACACTTCCTGTCAACCACATAAATAGGTAGAGATTATTTTGATATATAATTTTATTTTACTTTTTCAGCGATGACCTAGTATTAATTCTACACCTCACAGTCTGACACTCATCCAGAGAAATATCAGGTAGCCCATTATCCACATAATCGAAGATCTTAGGAGTGTTTTCAAGACCCCCCCCCCCCTCCCCTTCCTCAATGGGGTTATACCCTCTCCATCAGCTTCCCAGTAAAATTTTGAATTTTGCCTAAAGCTAAGCATTGAGCTAACCCGTTCAATCTCCTTACCTGCTAGGGGTCCACCATTGGCGGAGGATTCTTTTTTTTTTTTTTTTTTTTTTTTTGAGTACTACTGACTCTGTTACAATGTAGTATCTGTTCATAGCTACTTTCTCAACTTACTGAAGCACAAAGAGTTAACAGTTGCCTCCACTGAGACTTGAACCCACTCACATCATCCATGTGGGAGTGTAAACCGGGACACCGGGTGCCACTAGACCACAAGGTCTTTGGCGAGGATTCTTTTCTTAGTTAAGCTGAGTTTTAAATTTTACAAAGAATTGATCTTGGTTAATTAATTGAATTTGTGTTAAGGTGTCCTCTGTTACACAGATTCTCCAAAACCTCCCGGGGAACCTATATCAACAGAATCTAACACAAGTGCAGGTGTGTGGGATCCATGGAAGATCCTTCCTGGTGATTACATTTCCTAAGGCAAAGGACAACTATCTTTCTCTGTTGATGTATAGAAGGGGATGGAGAAATAGAAACCACCCCTAATGCATAGGGAAGAACTTATCTTTCCATTAGCCTCAATCCCGATCCCCATAACCACGCAAACTAAGAATGAAAGGAAGTGCTGATCAACCAAGGCTTGCATGCCCACTTCCTTTCATTCTATCTAAAGAGGCATCTACCTCAATCAGCTGGCATTCAATAGCCAATACATGAAGTACAATTGGCCAGCTCTACTGAATAGCTTCATAGAAACAATCAACTCCTATACAAAGATTGGGCATTCAAAATGATGATAGATCTACAAGAACTAGAAAGAAACAACATCTGTCTGTTAAATTCTATGAGAAAGAAACGCCAAAAAAAAATAAAATTATAATAATTAAAGTTACAAGCCGTTTGAAGAGAGTTTAATGGAAACCCATCTTAGCTACAGAGTAACAACTAATGCACATGTTGCAGGAACAAGAAAAAGGGCGGGCTGAATTAGAAAGAATCACAGCATAATTAGAAAGTACCTTTAGAGCTTCTTTGAGAATAGGTTGTTCCTGGATTGGGTTGAAGAAACAAGCTTTAACCCCAACTGAGTTCTTACCTCTTGCGGCATAACCAGATTTCCAATTCTGGCGAAGATTTCGCTGAGAATGATATCGTGACACATAAACAAAAGAGCAAAACCAAACCAAAATAAGGAAGAGAGAATAAAGGAACTGAACTCACATTCGCTACAATCAACGGTGATGAAACACAACCGAGTACGATAGACATGACGGAAATGGAGATTGAGATTCACCTCCTTTCTTTTGTGAGTTTGTTCCCTCTCTTCCTCTAATTCTATTGCTGCTCATTTACTGTATTCTATTACCGCTATCAGTTACACGTAAACCACTAAACCGTCATATTAACTCTTTTTGTAGCTTGCAAAAAAAAAAAAAAAAAAAAAAAAAAAACTCTTTTTGTAATGTTGTGATTGATCACTGTATTGGTCTTTTATATTTATCGAATCAACGAAAAACATCAAAACGATTGAACGCACAACCGAAATGTGTAGAATTAGCCTAAGTAACAATCCCATCAAAAAAGGACGGTTGAGTTGTGAGTTGTGACCCTGATAATCATTGCATTATGCTATTGTTATCGGTTCAGTATTAATAGCATCCCAAGTGTGGCTAAAAAAGATAAATAGAAGGGAAGGGAAAAAGAAAAAGAAAAAGAAAAAAAACAAAACAAAACAAAACAAAAGAGGAAAAACATAATTTGAAAAAAAAAAAACAAAAAACAAATGAAGGTTAATCTGTGGAATGCACGCGCCCAACTGGTCGCTTGTGTAATGCACGTGCCCAACTGGTTACTTGTGGTGCTTTTCACGTAATTTGGGAAGAGTTTGTTTTTTTGGGGTGGGTTCCACTTTAGAGAAAAAAAAATTAGATCTTTGTGATTGCCCTAAATTTATGATAACTTAAATATTTAATTAATTGTTAATTAGATCAATTTTTGTTGAAAACAATAAATAATACCAACACAACTTTGGTATGAAGATATTTATTTTAGTGATGAGAGAAACTTGGAGTCACTATCTAAAAATGTACACTAATAAACTCCATCTTGTAACTCTCGCTAGCAAACTACTACAAATAGGTAAATCAACCTATATTGCTTATAGTTGACCAGGTCAAACAAAAAAGTTCGATAGTTTATGTTTCAAACTATAGCTCATTTGTCTATGGAGCCAGCAAACTACTACAATTACTAGATTTTATTAGCCTTCACCAAAGATGTACACAATTGGGAGTTTGGGACTAAAGTAGGCAATGCCCTTTTGCATAAAATGATACAAACATCACATGACAATGTAGCCCACCCAAAAAGGACCAACAACAACACACGGCATAATTTGAGAAATAACATTAGTAATGCAGAGAGTAGTTATTTTATGCGGACGGATGTGGTAATTATCAACCAGTACAACCCAAAACCTACATTTGCTTCTTGGCACAATTGTCAGCAACAGATTGATATCAGATGGTCATCTGGGAAATCTTCATTGGGAAAAACAGGGCAAGAACCGCGAGATGATGTCACATCCTGAATGGATTTTTCATAGACAAGTAATTGTAACTGCAATGTGTAGGAACAGCAGACTGCTGTCACAAGAACTATGTTAAACCATGTTTATATAATTTACAGCTTTACCTCTATTGAGCAATATGAAGCTCTTGTTTGGTTATGAAGTAGCGCCCAATGGCACTTCCCTGTTCTATCATGAACTGCTCCTGAAATGTCCCCATTCTCTTGCTGGGTAAATCCAGAGAGAGATCTTTAAAATTCGGCATGCCCTCAACTTGTAGACCATCCCCACATATGAGAAACTGGTTACCAACAATAAATGATCCCGAAACACGAATCGCAACTCCATCTTGACCATAAGCACGACACTGGAGTTTCTCCACAACATGCACAAGCTTTTCTGGAGGCCATTCACCAGCCAGTGTACTTCGTATACTTGATAATGTTGTAAGTATATCATTTGGCCCAACAGATTCTTTCCCAGAAAAACTGTAATATGATGGGTACAAGCAAAAAAGGGAAAATTCTTATCCTTCCTTTCTGAGATTCATTTTGTACAACAATTACAGAGTACAAGACAAGTTAGTAGATTTACAGATTTTTAAAAAAGAAATCATAGTTTTTATTAATCCACCTGTGCTAAATTAATTATCTTAAGTTTACTTGACATGTCTATTAAGATAAATGAATTGATATTGTATAGTTCATTACGTTTGAGTCAACTAAATGCTGGGTGAGAACAAATTGGCTAATTTTGCAACAAAAAAGAAGAAGAAGAAGAAGAAGAAGAACAAATTGGCTAAAAAAGTAAGTTAACGTATTTTGAATTGTTTGGACTTCCAAAGTGTAAAGTTTGTCACTTAAACTTCAGGTGTACAGCCACAATATCTTTTAAAATAAAAAGGTCAACATTTTGGGATGGCCCACAATGGAAATTGGATAACCAATTTACCATTTGAGACACCATGCTAATGATGGATGCCATGTAAAAACACTCACATAGCTGAAATTAGACCCACAAGGACTTCAAGAACCTATTGAGCACTACTATCATAGTTTCATAGAACTCGGTGCAAATTCAAGATCAGGGTCAAAAGTGTGACTTAGCTATTGAAATAGGGTCAAAAGTAAAATTTACTCACTCAAACATGCTTCGAAAATAGTAGTGTCATAGGACCTGTATTAGTGTATTACTAACTCAAAAGACAAATTAAAATTAATTCAATTTTCTTCTTTTTGCAATGGCTAAATCTTGAGGTTATAGAATAAAATGCCATGGGAGATATCATATCACATTCCTCTTACCTGAAAATGGAGGATTCTCTATATAGTGTCCTAGTATGTTGCCAAAGGTCATCTGATCCGTCGAACAATAAATAGTAGTGTATCGTGAACATCTAGAAGAAGACAATACAAACCAAAACAAATAATAAGCTAAATAAACATCAACAACATGAAATGAATGTGCATTAACTAAACGCTAGTTACTAGTAAAAACAATATGAGTGCATATAGGTAAACATAGGACCACTAACAGAAAACTATTCGACTCACCTCTGCCAGATCCTTCATCTTCTGTGTTGGATCAAAAATGCTTCTGACAAATGCACCCAAGTCAACTCCAGAATCCACATACTTGGTAATGAATGGGTGTGAAAGAAGCTACAATTATATGAGCAAGTAAAAGAGCAACGAACAGTAAGCATTCATTTCACAGATAGTAATTACTAGAAAATAAACAAAAAATGTACCCAGAACAGAATACCAGCAGCCTAAACCAACAACTTCAACCTGGAGATGATTAGGATATGATTACTCTAATTCGATCTAACAAAAACCAGAACATAACATGACCATAAATGGCTTTCTCATATGTCAAAATTAATAATCTACAAAAGGGATGGATAAAAGACTTTCCTATGCAGAATAGTTCTAAATCACTTGATGAAGGGAATAAGTACGATTGTTCAATGCTAGCTTAAAAAAGCTAGCCAAGAAATAGTAGCAAAAGCGAATACAAAGATGGTGTAAACTTTCAAATACAAATACATTTACAGGAAGGGTATAAACAACAGCATTTCTAGCATGGCAAATATCTAATTTACATCACGCATATGATATAACTTTTTTCTCACCTCCTCTGCTGTTGGCCTGGTATCTGGATTTTTTTGAAGACAAGCATCAACAAATGAGCAAAACTCTGGAGAAAATTCATGGCGCAATAGTGTTGGAGAAGGATCATCAAGGATCTGTCATCAAAGGATGCATCAGAAAAACAGATGAGAGATGCAACTATGCAAAATCATATCATGATAGTTTTTGTTTAAAAATAGAAGTGAAATATAAATAGTAATGTAACATACAAAAATATGGAACAGTTGAATTATTATTTATAGTCTTTACAAGCATATGGTGAAAAGGGAACACGGGAAAGAGAATATCTAGTATCATGCAGATTTGGCATGTCACGTATGCACAGAATTACACTCTTTTAGAAGTCTGAAACTCTGAATATAAGAAGTAGCAATAATCTTAGGCAGAATTGAAAAAGAACTAATGATGATCTCATAACATAGGATGATTATAAGAGTGCAAGGGAAAACTTAAAGTACAACCTGCAACATGAGGTTAACAGGCCCTTCATTAGCTGAATATGGGAATTCACCCGTGCCACATTCAAAAAGTGCAAGTCCAAGACTCCAAATGTCAGCTGGATAAGAATAATTTTCATTTCGAATTCTTTCAGGTGACATGTATGTAACAGTACCAACGAAGGTAGCACACTGTCGGAAAAGTTTAGAGATTATTAAGTTAGTCAAAACAACCAAAACATTAATTCATCTTCCAAGACATGAAATTTATTGTTTTATTTTCACTTGGTGGAAAGTTGAGGACTAATTAGGTGAATATTTAAGTGTTAATCCACTAACCATTGCCATTGAGTTCTCTAAACCAGCACTTATACCGAAATCTGTTATCTTTGGCTCCCCCTTGAGATTGACAAGTAAATTTGCTGGCTTTATATCTCTGTGAACCAAATGGCGAACTCCATGCAAATAACTAAGCCCCTTAACAAAGAATGAAACACCAATAAATATAGCTGCAAAGAGCATATGGCATACAGTAAAACAGAAGAATAAATATGAAGATAAAGCCTTACTTGTAAAAGCTTCTGAACCATGGAAGATAGTATTGGTTCTGGTATGCGTTTACGTAATCTTATGATATCAGCTAAAGACCCTCCGTCCATGTATTCTAGAGCTATGCTTATTTGCCCAGAATCTGGAGTATAAAATGCTCCATAGAATTCAACAAGACCTTGATAACAAGGTGCCTCACACAAGGTTCTTATTTCAGTAAGAAGCTGTTGCCTTTTCTCCTAATGTGCAAAAGTGGACATCTGTGTGAGATACATAATGCACAAGGCAGAATTGCCTTTTCTTATATTTAAAATGTAGAATGCATGACCTTTTCTCTTAGATATTGTTTGTAATGTATTCATTACATGCTCCAGGACTTTCAACATTGATCAGTACACAGATGGATATTGCAATAGCATTTGTAGTACTCTATCAATACAACATTTATCATGCCTAATTAGAAGCTAATTAGATATGGAATTGCTAATAAAATATTTGTTGGGAAAATTGCACTTTTCGTCCCTAAGTTATAGGGTAATTATAGAATCCGTCCCTAAGTGTTGGTCATACTCACTTTTCGTCCCTAAGTTATCATTGACGTTGCACTTTTCATCCCTTTAGTAATAAAACATTAGGGATGAAATTTGCAATTTTAGTATAACTCAGGGACGAAATGTGAGCACGAAAGGACGAAAAGTGTAACGCCAATGACAACTAAGGGACGAAAAGTGTAACGCCAATGACAACTTAAGGACGAAAAGTGTAACGCCAATGACAACTTAAGGACGAAAAGTGAGCATTATCAACCGTCAGGGATGAATTCTACAATTACCCTATAACTTAGGTATGAAAAGTGCAATTTTCTCATATTTGTTTTAGGAGTCATTCACTAGAAACTCACCCTTTTTCTTGAAGGAAAAAGAAAGATGGTCAATGAGGACTATCTAAGTGAAAGCAATAGCTCATGTATATTGTATACATTCATGACATTATTGAAAACTGCTAATGTCATAACAATGCTTACTTCCTAATACAGTTCATGTGACAAATTTTCTAATAATCAGAGACAACAAGAAATTAAGATCAGGTTACAGCACCAGCCAAGATTTAGAAAAGTAACACGAAGGAACCTTCTCAAAGATATTAATCTTCTTCAAGGCAATTATTCTGTGAGTGGGTATATGAATAGCTCTCTGTACAACACTGCTTGCACCACTTCCTATGGCTCCAAAAACCCTCATCTCATGTGAAGCACACCTATATGTCTTTTCACCATGATCAGCATCATCAACTGGCCATGAAGTGCACTTTTGCAATCCAAGCTCATTAAAGTTGTACACACCGTATGATTGACTCAACAAATTCAAGGTACCCCCATCAGAAAGCTGTGTATAAAGAAAGAGTTACTCATTAAATATTACTCGTAAATTTTAAAATCAAGGTTAGCATACAGAGATTGACTTACCATGTATGAGTCAGAAGGATCCAATGTTGATCCAGATGAGAATCCTTTTTCAGCATCAAAAAGTGGTACAAGCTTCTTTTTTAATTCTTCCAATCCAGCCATGGCCTATTGAACTTTAACTCAAAAAGTATTATACACAACAAAATCAACTTTCCCTGGCCAACGAAACATTAAAAAAAAAAAAAAAAAAAAAAAAAAGACTTCGTGAGTCTCTTGAAGTTGCTGTCACACCAATTGCAAAGATTGGAACTTTTCAGTCTTTAAACCTGTAAGTCGAGAATGCAGTTCAACAATCCCACCGCTTCAATGCATGAATGCATAAAAGAAAGGGGAACTCATTCATTAATTGAATTTAGGAGATTCAGAGCAAATACTGATCAACAAAAGGAATTCTTCCAGAGAACCGATATCATGCAAATCTGATAAAGTATTCACAAATTCTATGAGCTGATTGATGGCCATGGCTGCCTACGCAAGAAACTGCCGTTACAAATTATGATGCAAAATCAGTGGATTTGAATTACCTTCTAGCAACGTTAATATAGTGAATTTCTGGGATTAATGACAACTACATCGTCGCGATGCGCTCCTTAGTCCTTTCTTCATCTACTCTGCGAGCATAAACCCTGAAACCTCCGCATGGAATTTCATGCCTTGCCGATTCCACCGTCAAGACGTGTATAAGAGCTAATAACAAGCTTTCTACCGTGTATGTCGTTTTCTACATATTCAATGCACCCAAAATAAATTTTAAAAAGTATATTAAAAGTAATTGCACACGCCACATGGATTTAAATACTTGTGGGTGAGATTTGAGATTTCAATTTTATTGAGTCCTTTTTAATATTTTTAGAGTTTAAGGATTACAAATCTAATAAATTAAAGTTTAAGGTACTTTATTTAAAGATTAGGTACATGGCTAAATTTTTTCAGGGGAAAATGGACATTTTTCTTCCTAAATTATAGCATTTTTTTTCTTCTGAATTATTATTGATGCGGTAAATATAAGAGATATATGGATAAGTCTGCGAATTCAGATTTGACTTGTAAGATTATATAAGTGATTAAGCTTGGGAAAGATGACAGTGAGTCCGAGAGTCTCGAACTGATTATGGTTAGATGGAAATGCCCAAAAGTCCTCCATAAAGGTATTAAATACGCTATTTATAAGGGTGTGAAGGGAGCACATGCCAGGAGTTGACATGTGTGACACGTGTGACTCATGCACATGGCCGATTGGAGGCGTGGTCAATTTCCCCCACGTGTGCGAAGATTCTTGACGTCCATCTTTATTCCGCGATTGGGTAGAACTAGAGAAATAAGGTCATGTGGCCCAGTCGGGTTGATCATCTCAAACCCATTGGGTACGGTTCCGATTGCAAGGTGAGGCGGAAGGTATATGCTGATAAGTCACATCCTCGGTCTAGTATAAGGTCAGACTATGTGGGTATGGTTCCTCATGATGAATTGACTTGATACCGAGCAGGTATGCGGTATGTATAGGTAGGTATATCTATAGAATATTCCCTATCAATTATGTATTCACATTAGCCCCTTAATTATTTTAAAAGATATAATTTTTCCTTTTTTTTAAATGCTAAATTGACATTTTTACCCATTAAAAAAAGTATTTCATTTATTTGTCTTTCTCTAACAAATTAGTGCTTATATGTCGGAATCAAAATAAATGTAAAAAAGAACATACATCATTTGAAAATATTATAATTATAAATTTAAGCTAATACGAGCAACATAATTGATAGGGATTATTCCCCGATCTCCCAAGTATTTCTTCCCGATCTATACATTTGGTCGGTCGGCTTCCCATCCTGACCTACCCGCGCCCTGTGCCCGACCTCCAGCCGTAGAGAAGTCATTTTACGGTCCCCGGGCCTATGCTCGGATTGACAGGGGCGAGCACTGAACCATAGGGAGTTCCCCCCTATATATGGTCGAGGTTGTTGGCTTTACGACATTTGGCTTTCGAGTACAGGACCCGCCTTTAAACCGGTACATGCCCGCCACGTGGCCGCCATGCCGTAGGGCCGGTACTTGTCCCCTGACAGTCTATAAATACCGCATTTAATGTTGTGGTGATGACTTTTTGGTTGTTTTCTATGTAATAGTCAAGTAGCCCGAGAACCTCTAACCCATTGTCATGTAGACCGAGCTGCCCTAGGGTATTATGTCATTGTACCCGTTTGTCCATTAATAAAGAGTCTTTCTATCATATTTTGTCCCGAGTACCTTTATCCCGTATTCGCGTATTTACTCTATCAATAATTAAGACAAACATACAAAATTCATTAATACTAATTAATTATAATATAATTAATGTTATAATAACAAGGTCATTATTGGTTTGGTTTGGCACGATGGGACTTTGGCTTGGTTTCATGGGCGCAAGTGTGGGCTTGGTTTGGACAAGGTAAGCTGGGCACGGCCTTGGTCAGCATGCAGAGACGGTGTTGGTGCATGACTTGACTGGGATGGTGCGAGACTTGACACGCTGTGATTAACCAAGTCTGAGCGTGCGACCAAGACGGTTAGCAGACAGTTGGTAACTACCCTCGAAAGATGCTAAGGCATGTGGGATGGTTGGGAGTGGTTTGCTAGGTGTCCCTTACACGAGATTGGCACATGTTGTGCGGTTGGAGGGTTCCTAAAAGCAAGCTTTAGCGGGCTGATTATGTGGGATCTAGACAATTTTGCTAGTGAGTGGTCTAGACCAATTTTATTAGTTTTGGCTAGCCGGTTAGCTTGTAATCGCTACCATGTATAAATACTCACCCTTGACAACTTGAGATAGCAGTCGAGAGCGCGTGAGGTTGAGATCCTGTTGTAATTGCTTAAGTTGCTTAGCAATACAAAGGTTGGCTTCGGCTATAACTTGTGTGTCCATCCTAGTGTGTTTGTCCCTTGTTTCCCCTATACACTAAGCCTATGAAATAAAGTGTTGCAACGGCTGATTGCCTTGTGTTATAGGCAAGCCGGGCGATTTCGAGTTTGGCTAAGTTGTGCGTAAATTCAGTCCATTTCACTAGGCAACCATGTTCTGGTTCCCCAACTCCACCATACCAAACCAACCATGCCCAATGTCATCATTGCCTCGACCAATCACCTGCGCCCACACCACGGTCAATGGCTTGCTATGAGGTGTCACAGTAGCGAGCGAACAACTTTGGTGCCCCTCCACTTTGCACTTTTACATTTGTTCTTGATAGAAAAATGTATTATTCATACTAAAAGCACTACATATTGTTTATTAATTGATGTGATGTTTTTTTTTCATTGGCTACACGTAGAGCTATAATACGGGGTGGCAGGCCAAAAAAGTCCGCTCCTTGGCAGGCCTGGGTTTTACTGGCCCAAACCACTACGCGGGCAAAACGGGCCCCTGCCAGACCACATTTTTTTTTTTTTTTTTTTTTATTATTAACTCTAAAATTGTTAATTTGTTCATTTGTTAGTAATGGTATATAATAAAAGACTCCATTTTAGAGGGAAACAATAACAGAGATAGCGTAATCAACATTTATAGAGACCGACGACCTGGACCACCGGAGCAGAAGAACGTTGCTGCCTACTGTCGTGCTGTGCTAGAGAGTGGAGATGCGATATGCAAATTGTGAGAGTGGAGGGCTGGAGGCGGCCTGAAGTTTGGAAGAGTGAAGAGTGAAGGGAGCCTATGGTTATTAGAATATTACTTAATTACTTAATACTTAATACTTTATATGTGTGTATGTGTGTGTGTGTGTGGCGGGCAGCCTGCGGCCAACCAGGCCCGCCTCGCCAAGTCCGCAGGCCTATGCAAGGGGCGAAAAAAAGAAACTGCTCCTTAGCTGGCAGCTATTTTCGAAACTCACCCTCTACCTAAGTAGAGGCTGAGTTGGGACGGGCCGGTGGGCAAAACTCATTTTGATGGCTCTAGCTACACGTGAATTAATCAATTTCACCGTACATGTATACAAAAATTTACATAATAATAGTGCATATTAGAGTGATTTTAATTTTGGAGTGTAACCTTATATTCTTTTTATTTTATATAAACACATTTTTTATATATGATTATTTGCTTAATTAATTATTTTATTATTACTATTTTAATTTAGTCACATTACATCATTAACTCCTTATACACACACACCCACACAATTGGTCTTCTATTTATATTCTATCATTCTACGCTTATCAAAGAAAGATAGTAACATGCAATTTCATTATTCAAGTATTTTTTTTTTTACATTATGAATTTCGTACATATATATTTTTTAAGTACTGACTCTATTACAATATAGTATTTGTTCAATATCTACTATACTAATAAGAGCCAAAGAGAGTTAGGCCTAAAATGGGTAGAAAAAATGGCGGTCAAATTATTTAATCAAATGGATGGTTCAGATGAATTATTTAATCGAATAGATGGTTAAGATAACTCAGATAAATATTATTAATAGAGATTACCTAATTTAACCTTACTTTTATGATTATCCGTTAAGTTTTCCGTTAAATATTCTCTTCTCCGTTAATATTCCGTTAACTTTTAACTTACCCATTAATTTCTATAAGAAAGGTCTTAGGTTATTTGAGTACTCAAATAATAACCAACAAATTGAAGCAGAATCACTCTCTTTTACTCTTATTCAATTAAATAAATTAGTAGTTACACCAAAAAATGATACATATGTATTTCTTTAATACCATGAAAAAATAAAAAAGAATACTTTGAAACCAATCATATTAACTACTTGGGGGATTTGTTGACAATGAAAGTACTCAAATAACCCATTACCCAGCAAATTGATGCGAGAAACTACCTTTTAATATCTTTAGAATACATAATATTTTAAATTCTTAAATTTTTATTAATTTATTTAATCTTTTTTCTTAAACTAGGGATTTCTTTATCCACAATAACTCATTCAACAATAATGGTTAAACCAAATGAACCCCAAGTAGAACACCTAAAGAAAAGTCCNTTTTTTTTTTTTTTTTTTTGTTATTATTAACTCTAAAATTGTTAATTTGTTCATTTGTTAGTAATGGTATATAATAAAAGACTCCATTTTAGAGGGAAACAATAACAGAGATAGCGTAATCAACATTTATAGAGACCGACGACCTGGACCACCGGAGCAGAAGAACGTTGCTGCCTACTGTCGTGCTGTGCTAGAGAGTGGAGATGCGATATGCAAATTGTGAGAGTGGAGGGCTGGAGGCGGCCTGAAGTTTGGAAGAGTGAAGAGTGAAGGGAGCCTATGGTTATTAGAATATTACTTAATTACTTAATACTTAATACTTTATATGTGTGTATGTGTGTGTGTGTGTGGCGGGCAGCCTGCGGCCAACCAGGCCCGCCTCGCCAAGTCCGCAGGCCTATGCAAGGGGCGAAAAAAAGAAACTGCTCCTTAGCTGGCAGCTATTTTCGAAACTCACCCTCTACCTAAGTAGAGGCTGAGTTGGGACGGGCCGGTGGGCAAAACTCATTTTGATGGCTCTAGCTACACGTGAATTAATCAATTTCACCGTACATGTATACAAAAATTTACATAATAATAGTGCATATTAGAGTGATTTTAATTTTGGAGTGTAACCTTATATTCTTTTTATTTTATATAAACACATTTTTTATATATGATTATTTGCTTAATTAATTATTTTATTATTACTATTTTAATTTAGTCACATTACATCATTAACTCCTTATACACACACACCCACACAATTGGTCTTCTATTTATATTCTATCATTCTACGCTTATCAAAGAAAGATAGTAACATGCAATTTCATTATTCAAGTATTTTTTTTTTTACATTATGAATTTCGTACATATATATTTTTTAAGTACTGACTCTATTACAATATAGTATTTGTTCAATATCTACTATACTAATAAGAGCCAAAGAGAGTTAGGCCTAAAATGGGTAGAAAAAATGGCGGTCAAATTATTTAATCAAATGGATGGTTCAGATGAATTATTTAATCGAATAGATGGTTAAGATAACTCAGATAAATATTATTAATAGAGATTACCTAATTTAACCTTACTTTTATGATTATCCGTTAAGTTTTCCGTTAAATATTCTCTTCTCCGTTAATATTCCGTTAACTTTTAACTTACCCATTAATTTCTATAAGAAAGGTCTTAGGTTATTTGAGTACTCAAATAATAACCAACAAATTGAAGCAGAATCACTCTCTTTTACTCTTATTCAATTAAATAAATTAGTAGTTACACCAAAAAATGATACATATGTATTTCTTTAATACCATGAAAAAATAAAAAAGAATACTTTGAAACCAATCATATTAACTACTTGGGGGATTTGTTGACAATGAAAGTACTCAAATAACCCATTACCCAGCAAATTGATGCGAGAAACTACCTTTTAATATCTTTAGAATACATAATATTTTAAATTCTTAAATTTTTATTAATTTATTTAATCTTTTTTCTTAAACTAGGGATTTCTTTATCCACAATAACTCATTCAACAATAATGGTTAAACCAAATGAACCCCAAGTAGAACACCTAAAGAAAAGTCCATAGCTCCTATATCATAATCTCATTGCATGACGTTGTCATCTATGCTACCAACAATAACCGAATTGCAAATAGCACACTACCAACAAAAAGGAAGAGAACAAATAGTAAAGAGGAAGACAATGACAATGTTACTCAAAAGAGAATTAAGAATACTTAAAAAAATTCAAATTAAAAGTAGTATTTATTTAGACTATCATTTTTAGACTATCGATTTTACAAGGTTGCAAACATTTATTTTAGTAATAATTATAATGAATTTTCTATATTATCTTGGATTCATATACTTTGAGTTAGATATTTAAATAAAAAAATTCGACATTCAATTACCCATGTATAAATTTCTCCTACATAATCTTGCATTGATATACTTTCAAATATTTATTTAAATATAAACATTGGGCATTAACCCATTCGCGCAATGCACGTATAAAACTAGTACTTTCTATAACTATTATTGTTGTAGCACAAAGAGACTCTATTACAATATAGTATTTGTTCAATATACTTTCTATAACTGTTATTGTTGTAGCACAAAGAGTCAATACATCACTACCGGGATTTGATCCTATAACTTTATCTCAATGAGAACCACAAAGGTGCTAACTGAGCACAAAGATTTCCTACATATATATTTAAAGAAAATTGAATGATGAAATTATATGTTGCTAGCTCTCTCTATTAAGAGTAGAATGACATGAATCTAAATGAAATAGTAATTGTAATAAAGAAAATGAAAGATAAAAATATAAGGTAGCAAAATTAAAATAGTATAACTAAATTGTTAGGATAAGCGCTTACCACTTGCGCTACCAGCCTATGTTATGTTATGGTCAGGGCCGGATTTTAGGGCGTGCAAGATGGGCAATAGCACAGGGCCCCAAAATTTTGGGGCCCCTAGTCTAGCCTTGGCTCAATAATTAATATTTGTTCAAAATTAGGTTTTCATGACTGATCTAAATTCTACTACGTATTATTCAAAAAAATTCTACTACGTAATATTCACGCGAATCACATTTCTTCAATTCGCAGTTTATTTATATTTTGATAGGGCCTCATTTATTTACTAGCACAGGGCCACGCAAATCGGCCCTGGTTATGGCCTTGACTGACTCGAACCCGTAACCTAGCTCAGATACTATTTGTTATGATAAGTGTTTACCACTTACGTCAAAAGCTATAGCTAGTAGCAGGCGTAACTTTATTTTCCTATAGATCGCCATCAAATTTTTGCGACATTTGGGTGCTATATTTAGCTTTGACCTTTTACCGTCCTCCGCTCAACAATCCCTCAACAACCGAATGCTAGACTTGGCATTTACCGGTATTCGTCCAACATAAATGTTATAATATAACAATAATTGAGAAAGTGAAATGAACTATTTATAAAAGAGTGACTCTTTTGTGAGATCGTCTCACGAATTTTTATCCGTAAGACAGATCAAATCAAGATGTAAATGTAATACTTATATTAAAAAATGTAATACTAATCAGTAATAAATTGTTTTGACCTATAATGAAAAACTTTAATACTTTTGAAGAAAAATGTATTATTTTTAAATAAAATTATAAAATTATTATATATTTTTAAAAGTATTACAATTTAATATTACATTATTCAGTCAATAATTACCTCCACTGAGACTCAAACCTATGTGAGAGTGTAACCGGGAACATCGAGTGCTACTGGACCACAAGGTCTTTGGCTTATTCAATATATAAGTATTATATTTTCATATCAGCACAATGATACCTAAGACAGTTTCATACAAGCTGTTGACTTTACAAAATAAATAAAAGAAGATGAGTACGGAGTAGATAACAATAAAACCAGCCTTCGGATGAATCGACATCGTGTAGTCAATAATTGTAGAAGTAAATCACTAATAAATTGAAACTAATTCTCCTCCCGGCGGTCATTTTCCGGGAGACTTGGCCGGTGGCCGCGCAATCTGTAAGTTATAGCAGTACGCTTTCCCTGTTAACCTGGGCATGCTCTTCAATATACCTTGCATTTCTCTGTTAAATTTGGTCTAAAATCATGTACATTAATTATCTATGTTTTTTGTCGTGTTGCACTTTCGATTGTATATGTATTCTTTTATTTGGACATTGAATTTGTTTGGTTATCCTGCGAATTCAGTTGCATAAGTTTTTTAGTGTTGGGAATATTCCATGCTTGTGGATATTGTGTTTGCTGAGTTCCAGAGGCGCTCTGGTGGAGACAGGGAGAATTTGTAATATGGCCATTATGGATTTATTTCTTATTTTATTTTTTCTTGGTACAACTTATGTTTGTCAAGGAATGGCGGAGCTTTCTTGCTGATTAGGTTTGAATTAAATTTTGCTTCGATTATAAATGGTATTCAGGTGCTCTTAGTTTCATGGGACCTTTGATGATAATGTTGGAGTAAAATTTGATGTAGGATTGGCTCATTGTGTACTCTGTAGGCTTCTGAATTGGTGCAGTCTCTGCTGAAGATCACATGTCTCTCAGCATAGTTCCTTCCTGCTTGGGTCTACGAATGTCTCAACAACTTGTTGATTCAGGCTGTCTTCAACAAGAAATTAGATTCTGGAACTGTGGAAGATATATGATGAAGGTGGCTCAAGTCATAAGGCCTCGGATCATACCTTGTATTAAGGCGAACGCTAATGGCTTACAGGTCTTTGTACTGTCAGACTTGCACACAGACTACTCTGAGAACATGACTTGGGTGAGGGGCTTATCAAGAACTGTGGGGCAGAACAAAGATGTTCTCCTTGTTGCTGGAGATGTAGCTGAGACTCGCAACAATTTTGTGTTAACTATGTCTTTGTTGAAGGATAGGTTTGCACATGTTTTTTTTGTGCCTGGAAACCATGACCTATGGCTTCGCAGGGAGAAAGATAACAACGTAAGCAGCATATTTCTTTAAATTTTACTGTTGTTGCCATGGATCCAATTCTTCCAAATATGAATGTAGTATTCATTTTATTTGTATGGGTGAAGATGTAGTGACTTTAACATTCTCTAAAAGGATAGAAGTCATAGAACCCATACCCATTTTATACCCTTATGCTCTCAAAGCTGCAAACAGCTCCATTGTGGTTCAGAAATCGGTTATGGGCTATAATTCCCTTGTGTTTTCTCTGAAATAAGAGTATGTTGTATATATTTCTCTTCTTGATTCACTACACACTGATTACATATATATACATCTAAGGATGGAGACAAATGGGGACACTTTTCCTGAAAAAAATACACTAACTACACCCCGGGAAACACTCCAGGAAACACTCCAGATTTTGCTCCATAATATTTCACATTTTCGTAAACTATGCTAATCATCACCTTGACTCTAAGGCCTTGATTGGATTGGTATGAAAATAAGTGATTTGGGATTGCATGGATCCCAGGACAAAATGAATCCCTTGGTTGGAGGTGGGGGATCTATAGTCCTGGATTATTGTTGAGGGGATTAACTCTCTTATTAACCAATTGAGTAAGAAATTTGATGGAGGTGGAGAAAATATCAAGTTTAACAAGCAATAACATGGTAATATTCAATCTTGGAAAACAAAGGGATTGAGGGTAGGGATTAAAAGTATATTTTCTTGCTTCTCTGGATTTCTATTGCAGTTGTTCCCAGCTTTTTGCTCATTGTTACTTGGATACTTCCAGGCTCTACTACTATTTGCTTGCAGTAGCCTTAGACCCCAAGACACTTTTTGCTTCTTTGATGTGCTCATTTGTTTTTGCTTGAAAGGGGCAGACCTTTTTTCTATTGGCTTTCAAGAATGCTATTTTTTCCTAATGAGAAGCACATTCTTTTTCCAATGTTTAGTATTTGTTTATCAAATTATTACAGCTTATCAATAACTTACTATTATGCTGGTACTGTCTTTAGGTTAATTCTCTTGAAAAACTTGATGAATTGCTTGATGCATGTCAAAGGATCGGAGTGGAAACTAATCCTACAGTGGTTGATGGTTTGGGGATTATCCCTTTGTTCTCATGGTATCATGAGGTAATTGTTGTACAACTATCAAGGGTTTCTCTCTTCTATAGAAAGTTAGTTGTGCTTAATCTAGTTCATCAGGCTTATTTGTCAAACAATGCTCTTCTTTTGCCAGAGCTTTGATAGGGAAATGGACATAACAAGTATTCGAATTCCGTCGCTGGAGCTGGTGATTCACTTTCCTTCTAGTAAGGATTTCAAATCTTTTACCATGAATGTCCTCATATGTCAACTGCTTTCCCTTCTAGGGAGAAAATAATTGAAAAAGGACGATGCTACTGGCACAAATCGTTTGCATCAAATTCTATACCATCTGATGTTTCTTGAGATTGTAAGATATTTGGTGCAAAATGCAAATAGCATTTATTTTCCTTCAAAAAATGAAACGATATAAAAAGCTTAAATGATTGAGGGGAAGAAAACTCAGAGACACAGCGAAACATTTCTGTTTATAAGAGACATTCACCATCTTGCAATTTGTTTATACTTTAACCAACATAATATTTGACTTCTATACTGATTAACTTTCCATTTAACTTGAACCTTTTGGACTGTGATGATATATTTACTCCTGTCCTCTGCACTCTGCAGTATGTATAACTTGTGTCATTTAACTTGCTCTATAATGTATTTATGTATAGCATGCATAATTTTCTATATTAACTGATTGCATCATGCTATGTTATTTTTTTGTAGGAATTTCTGAAAATATTATTTTTCTTCAAATATGTATTTTTCACTAGATTTCCTCGTGATGGATCTACCTTTGGTATCTATGTTACTGATATTTTTAGTTACCACATTGTAACTATTTCTATGTAGGCATGCAAGGACTATAATGCATGCAGATGGCCTGCTGGTCTCATAAATGGGGATACTTCCCTTGCTCTATATTTTGATGCCATGAATGACAAGAATCAGGAGAAAGTCAGGGAGATGCAGGGTAGATGCCATCAAATAATTTCTTTCTCACACTTTGTTCCCAGGTCAGTGAATGCACACTCTGTCTTCAATGCTAGTTCTTCTTGCTTCATTTCTTAGGTTTATGGCCTTAAATCATGTCATCAAATAATAGCTACAGAAGAAGAAAGCAAAAAAAGATAAAGCAGCACTAGTTAATGCTCCCTCACTTTATCCCAATGCATGGTCACCGTCTAACTTAATGCACTATTTGGTCTCAGTTTTCAATCATCAAATTCCGTCCCTCAATTTTGACACATTTGTCTAAATGATCCATCATGCAACCATAGAGTGCTCAAGATGGGCAGTGTGCCAGCCTTTTTTGGATGATGTAAAGGTTCCATTTAATAAGTATACCAAAATTCCAAGTTTAGGAATGTTTAACATATGTTCATCTGAGTTGTACACAGTGATTGGTTTTGCATGAGATCTAGCTTGGTTAGAATTTTTGCACTGAATCTCAGTTTTCTCCCGTCTGTAATCTTATCTTGCTTTCTTAATCCCCTTTGTTTTTTTTTTGGAGGAATATGTTATGGAAGGGGGTTCTACTGTTCTAAACTTCTCTTAGAGCATCCTTAGAGGGTTTTTTTTTTAAAAAAAAAATGATATGGAGGAGAGAGGAGAGAGAAAATCCAAGGTTGCACCTGTTTTTTGCCAGGGAAAAGGGGAGAAAAAAGAGAGGAGGTTGCGTTGCCGAAACCTGCACTACTTGCCTTTTCTGGGGTGTTATTATTATTTTTAAAATTTTCTTATCTCTTTCCTCCACCTTTGCTCCCAAATCTGACAAAAACCCAAGAAAATCTTCAAACCTATGGGGATGCTCTTATGGTATAATTTTCAGTACTTAGATTGGATACCTGATCACAATGTATAGTGTATAGGAGGAGTTTCTTGTGATCCATCCCTACACAAACAAAAACAAAATTGTTCTTAGGGTTCAACCCAAGTTTATTGAATTCTCACTAATCTTGTTTATGTCTTAATTTTTCTTTGAACTATGTAGAAAATATCAAATTTGAACTGAAATCGGACTGGTTTAGTTCATGGGGTCGGATAAAGACTTGGAATATTGAATTAATAATTGTCTGATTTCCCTGCTTGGTTCTTTTTTCTTTTTGTACCATCCCTACCAAAAGAGCCCTTATTTATTTTGTTTCGATTTTTGAAGGGGCTGCTGCCTGCTGGGGGTTGACAAATTTCCATTCTTTTATATCCAGCTCTACAATTACAGTTCAAATTGTTTCTTGGGAAAATTGTAATTTTTGCCCCTCCATAATATGTCAATTATCAATGTCACCCCTGAATTATTAGTGGTGTAAATGTTGCCCCTCAATTTTAAAAAACGGTACATATATTGCCCCTCCCGTAACGAAGGAGGGGCAATATTTACACCACGGGAGGGGCAATATATGTACCATTTTTGAAAATTGAGGGGCAATATTTACACCACAATAATTCAGGGGTGACATTGATAATTAACATATTATGGAGGGGCATAAATTACAATTTTTCCTTGTTTCTTTTTGTCAATAAGTTGAAAGAAAAATTCATTTGTCCTGTGCATATTTGAAATACATGGATCATGGATGATAACCCTATATTTTGGGTCTAGCAAAAGATTTGTCTACAGATTTTGTAGTCTACTGTCAGCACTAATGGGTGCTTCCTTTTGTGAATAAAATATTGCATATAAAAAAATGAATAGAAAAATCAGCCAAACCTTTTCCTACTAGACAAGTGTAATGATTTACTTTAAACTGTTGCATCTTTGCTACATCTTTACTTCACCATAGCCTTAATGATAAAAGAGTAATAATCTTATTTTCTGCTACTCCTTTATTTATTTGCAGTCTTAGTAGACAGTATTGTCTTTTACTCTATTGCGCAGGCAAGAGCTCTGCCCAGAAAAGAGAATGCTTTTCTATCCCAATCTCCCTAAAATTGCTGGATCTGACTTTCTTGAGGCTAGAATAAGACACATCCATGGAGCTGAAGGGAGTGAATTTGCGTGTCACGTGTTTGGTCATACACATTTCTGCTGGGATGCTGTCCTTGATGGTATCAGGTAATCTGTCCTTGATGCTATCCTATTATGAAACGATAAATGTTCTTTTGCTTATATGATGAGCTTGTGGGCTGATAAAGAATTAGAATCTCAAAGTAAAATGCCTCTATTTCTTGTGGAATCATGGAATGATGAGTTGCGTTTGAAGTTATGATGAAAAGATGCAACCACAACATTGATATTCTCTTTCCTTTCGTTAAATGGATTAAAATGAAACTTGTTAGTGACACAAGAAGTCAATCAATCAAAGAACAAGACTGGATTGCTTATGGATGGGATGGCCTTGCTATAAAGAAGGGAAGATACTCAACTTATTCCAAATATTAGTGGGATAAATTATTAAATTACATGGATTCCATTTCCTCTATGTTAAGCATTAAAGCTGGGATATCTTTTGCCTTAAAGTTTTGAAATTTTTTTAATAAGCTGTAGTATTGCCATAAAGATATTCTCATTTTTTCTTTTTAAAATTGTATGACATGCATTTATAAATTGTAATGCAGGTATGTGCAGGCGCCATTAGCATATCCAAGAGAGCGTAAAAGGAGAATGAATGGGGGAGAAGAATGGCTGCCATATTGCATCTACTCCGGCGGAGAATTCCCAGAGCAAGTGTTACCTTGCTATTGGTCTGATTACTATGCAGCCAATCCAAGAACTCCTGAAATTACTGAACTTGCCCCTTGGGTTGCTAGATTTTATCGCAGATCATCTTAATTCTCTACGAATGAAAATATATGTATGTATGTATGTATGTGTATCCTCTTCCTATCTATTTACTAGGGAGCAGTATTGTTGTTTCAACATTTGGTTGGTCGCCACATGACCAAATTTTATACCGAACAGAATTGGTATATTCTCCTTGTCCAGTATGACCGATAATAGTAGTATTCTTTTTAGTTTATGTAATTTCTGATATTGGGTTGATTAGCTAGCTAGCTAGCTGTGTATCCATCCTTGTTTGCTTAGCTAGTTAGCTTCTTGGGGTTGAAGCTGCGCAGTTTAAACCTTGAAGCCCAAGTAAAATTACTGATGTGAAGGTTTTTGGTTATCAGTTGAGGATAGAAGATTAGAATGTGGCTTCATCAGAAAATGACTATAATGGAAAAGTATTTTGTGAAGGAACAATAAAGCAATTTGGGAATTTAATTTAAAAGGCAACCCTGGAATTATTTATTTATTTATTATTATTATTATTATATTATGAAAAGCTTACAAAATGGAAACAACTAACATCATCAAACTGGACGACTTTCAACAACGTAACATCCTTTGGTCACACATATATAAAATAACAACAGAACAGAATTAAAGAAGGTGCTGGGTGGTAGTATAGTAGTAAGTTGGAAGGTGGTGGTCTAGTAGTCTTCTGCAGCAAGAGGCTGGTGATGAGTGTGGTGGGTGTGGGGAGGGTCAGCGGCGGGTGGTAGTATGCCGAACTCATAGATAAGGCCGGCTAAGCCTGCGCCAATAAAGGGGCCGACCCAATAGATCCAGTGGTACCTCCATCTCCACCCCACCAAAGCCGGCCCAAAAGCTCTGGCCGGGTTCATGGATGCTCCAGTGAAAGGTGCTCCCACGAAAACATTAGCCCCTACTATGAAAGCAATGGCAAGAGGGGCAATGGTGCCTAAACTTCCCCTCTTTGGATCGATGGCGGTTGCGTAAACTGTGTACATCAGCCCAAATGTCATTATTATCTCCAGCAGAAGCCCACTCCCCCAACCTTCTCCGGCCGCTAAAGAAAATCCCTGAGGCCTCTGTATGCGCCGCCATATACATATCAACAAATAATTAAATTATTTAAACACGTACTATAGATCAGATTGATCGATGCATGTAAATTGGAATGGAAGAAGCTAATTAATTAAGTGATAATCGGATATTACATACCATTCCATCGAGGGAGACCCTGAGCAAGAGACAAGCTACTATGGCACCCAAGAGCTGAGCAATCCAGTAGTAAAGGGCAAGGAGGAAGGAGATTCTGCCGCCAACGAGTGCACCGAAAGTGACGGCAGGGTTAACGTGTCCTCCCGACACGTTGAGTGAGGATGCAACCGCCGCAAAAAGAGCGAGTGCATGAGCAAGTGCCAGAACCGTCAACCCCGACGCACCTAAAGCCGAATCCCGGTACAACTTGTCTATATATATATATGGTCATTTCAATTAATTAAGATAAGCGATATGATATTATTAGCTAGCTAGCTAGCTCAGTTAGTTAGTATGATATGATATGATGTTATTACCTATGGCAAGAACGGCGCCTTCACCAACGAAGACGAAGAGAGCAGTGGAGAGGAATTCAGACAAGGTGGCACGCATGGAGTCTGGGTGAGTCGCCTCATCCGCCCTCCCGAACGCGTATCTACGCGGTGGCGCCATCTTCTCCAATCAACAACCTAATATAAGCTAAGGACGTGCACCAACAACGTAACGTAACTATTTATTTATAATAAGTAGTACAGTAGCTCCACCGATCGATCACCAAAAATTAATTGAACAAATACTACCTTAATTAGCTAGCTAGCTAGCTTGATAAACCAGTTCGATCAGTCCGTCGGTATTATATGTATCTGATTATTTCGATCTCTAACAACGTAACTTTGAAACTAAAATTGCGAAAGAAAGAAAGAGAGAGATATCAGAGGTGAGAACTGAAGATATGGATGGAGAAGATCAGATCAGAAGAAGAAAAAGGAGAGAGTGCATGCGAATGCATAAGTAGACAAAATGAGGGGTTTGGACACTTGGGAGAAGGAGCGCGGGAAATGTGACACGTACTACATGCGTTGGCACACCTCTCTCATCTCATCGATATGCTCGTCGTCACATCACCCTAACCCATTATCTAACTACATGCACTGTACCATTTAAGACTAATACACCACGTTACTTTTCACTTTTCACACCATTTAATTTTTATTTTATTTTTTTTAAATTACAAAAACTGGTATACATATATGCATGCTAAAATTTTCCTAATTAATCTATATATATATATATATATATATTACATGCTACACGTACAATATATGCATCCATGCATGCATATTATTTATTATTTAACAACTTAATTAATTATAGTTTTATTATACTCCATCAATCATTCAACATGTTGAAGCACAAAGAGTCAATTTTCGCCTGAGACTCAAACTCATGATATTTTATATAAGAGATGTTACTACATACTATTTGAGCACAAAGTGCTTGGTCAATGTTTTTTCACCATACTTTGACCAATTTAAATTTAAATTATTATCCCCAAATAATTTAACTGTACGTACTAGATATGACTAAAAGCCTAAAACTAACCGTATAGCTAGCTTGACTAACCAAGAATACGCGATCTGTATGAGGCGTGTTATTTGCATCACCCAATTTAATTAAATAGTTTGACTAACCAATTCAATGATACTACACAATGATCTTGTATGAGATTTGTGTTATTTGCATTCAAAGCACGTGATTTACCCGGATGCCATATGAAGTTGTCATAACGAACTATTGAATGATTGGCAAAATTAAACTAACTTGCAAAACTAGTAGTGGTGATTGATTCATGTTCCTAAAACTTTGTTTATCTTGTTAGTTAATAAATTGTTTGCTATCTCGTTTTTCTTGGTTTTTAATTATTTTATTTTCCCATGTTATTTTACTAGTTTTGGCTTAATTTTATTGCATTTGAATTGATCTATATTTTTGACATTTGTTTTTAGTACTTTAAATTGTTGAGTTAATCCTTTCCAAGTTATAAATTGCATCGTATCAATTCCATATGATACCGACTTGAAGAGTGTCATTGCCGGTGTAGGTTTTCACTTGTTGCAATAAAGAGGAGTCTGGAGTGGCATGATATATGTGTAGCTCTAGTGTCAGAAAGCCAGTTCTGAGAAAATGGAGCGTCGGCTAGATCATTTGCATAGGTCAAATTTGCCTAGGAAATGGGAGCACTTGAGTATCATCTGGTAACACTATAGAGTAGAATGACCAAAATTGTTGCAGATCTGACACTTTAGAACATAACCCCACCCGCGTCTACGACCTCGGCCTCCTTTATTACCACGTTCATAATGGCACGATATTGAGTAAAATTATGCTGTTGCGAAGAGGCAGTGGTTGGTCCTTGTTGTGCAACAAGTACTAACGATTGAGCTGGGGGAGCAACTAAAGAGACATCATCAGCATAGATAAATTGATGTGCAGTGAGATAATCATTGAGTTGATCAATGGTGATAGGTTCCTTGTAGTCAACGATGAAACCATCGCGCGATACTCAAGTTAGAAGCCCTTGAACAAATAGAGATTATGTTCATCTAATCCAATTGGCCGCCCAGCTTCGGCAAGTAGTCCAATTAAAATCTTGGCTTTGCCAAGATACCCACTTGTTGTGGAGTCTCCCTGGTACAAAGACTATAGCTGACTAAGGAGGCTCAAAGAACGTGCCTAAGAGGAGGACTCAAAGGCAGCTTCAATAGCAAACCACAGGGCCCGGGATGTGGTACGACCCACAACAACGTACATAACCTCATTAGATAGATACTAGATGAGCATGGACAAAATAGATGCATCTTGATGTACCCAATTTTGAGCTCCAGAATTGACTACTATGGAAGATCCATTCAAATCCTTAATATAAGAAGCTGGACACGTGAATGTGCCATCTACGTAACCACTAAGATCTTGCTCATGATGAAACGGAACGAGCTGGGTCTTCTAGAATAAATAATTAGAGGATGTACATTTTATGGATACAAAGTGATGGACTGTCTATAGTGTATTTATGGATGGTGGAGAGGGTATGAGAAGTGGACACTGAGTTACCGGTGGTTGGTGGCGTGATGGCACTTATTTTGTGTACGGATGAGAAGAGAGAATGTGAGTGAATAATAGTAGGAATGGATATTCCCGGATTGGCGTCTCTAAGGATGACAACTTGAGCATGTTGAGATGTGGGTGTAATAGGGAATCAATCCAATCTTGAAAATACAAGATTTAAAGAAAAGTATCGTTGTATAAGATTCACAAGTAACAAGAGAGCAAGGTATTCACAATTGAAGATACAAATTGGAAAGAAAAGGGAGTTGAATTCCTCATTCATTGCAACTATACTTCTAGAGTTCTAGTGTTCTTAGGTAGGATTTGTGTTCTAGCAAGGCTTACAACAATGCCGTCATTTTGGTCTTAACGGCCTGTCATAGCTCAAGGAAGCACGCAAGTGACAACCTATCCCTATGAGTCATTTTATCAAACACTTTAGCTATGCCTCATCCCGGACTATGTGCTCTCGGATCAAAGGTGAGGAAAACAAGTGGAGAAGAGTCTACCTTGCCCTAGCAATCTCTTTCCGGGAGAAGGTTCCTAAATCATCTCGTGAATTGGCCCTAGCTCACAAGTCACAAGAAACCATTAAAAACTTCCACTTCCAACAAGAAGATACAATAAACACAAATCACAAATCCTAATTAGCAATTGAATTCACACTAGCATTTTGCAATGATTTCACCATTCAATCCCTAAAGAATGTATACCCACTCGTGCTAGCAAATTGAACACAAGATGAATTGAAAGAAAACATGAAATTGAAATCGGAAATTGAAAGTGATAGTAAAAAATACGCGTGTACATACAAAATACTCTTTTATTAATGAATAGACCGGTACAAGGCTTTTATACCCTAAGGTAGTCTGGTCAACGTGACAGTAGGTCAGGGGTCCCCGAGCTCTTTGACTCTTATATATCAGAAACAACCAAAAGTCCTTTTCGCAATATTAAATGCGGTATTTATAGACTGTCAGGAGACAGGTACTGGGTCAGCGGCATGGCGGTCGCGTGGCGGGCATGCACCGGCCTAAAAGCGGGTCCCGTACTCAGGAGTCAAGTGTCGCGAAATCATAGGGTTCACACTCCGAGGAGGGACGTCCAAGAACGGCTGGGCACCCGATCGTACTGAGCTTTGTGGCTTAATCGGGCTTGACCCCAGCCGACTCATGGGTTAACCGGATAGATCGGTCAAACTGGTCGAGAAATAGAAGATCAGTCAACGAAAATAGACCAGAGGGTACTGTACGGTGATCAGGGAATAATCCCTATCAGAAAGATTACCACGATTCAATCCACGATTGAGTTCAATCTACAATGAAAAATCCAAAGCTCCAAGGAATCAAGAAAGTTGTCAAGTCTCCTTCAAACCTAAGTTCTTCTACAAATTGAGAGTGTTCTTGAGTAGCTAGAGAGATACAATTGAAAATGAAATAATACAAGTAAAATCTAACCTCTAAATCCTACTAAAAAATATCTTATCTATATCAATTACTCTCGGGTTTCTTCAAGTATTTACTCTGCCCCTTTATACTTTTATCAAGTAGAGTTGCAAAGGTTTGAAGAAAATAATTCTTCTATCTCCAACGAGAAATCTTGGTTTTGAATGATGAACTTGATCTTCACGTTTGAGCAGCCCAAGCTTCTAAATCTGGATATGACTTTGTAGCTTTTGTCTCTCTCTAACTAGTCACGAAATATAGAGCTTGAAAGCTTTGAGAAGTTGTATAATTTTCACATAATTGACCAACACTTTCTTAGTCTTAAATGAAGATATTTATAGGCGTTTAGAAATGTGTTCGTTGAAGGGAAAGTCATTTCAAATGACTATTGACCAGCAGGTAGAGACTTAACGATTTTTCTATAAAGTAGCTTTTGCGTGTTAGACTTTTCAGCTATTAGACCACTTAATTTGCGTTGAACATATCTTTTTGTTCCGCACAAATGTCTAGGCTTTTTGAGGAAAATCTCCCTTAGGATGTGTACCTAGGACTCTCTTTGCCTTGGTCACATTCTTCTACAAAGCATTAGCGTTTTTAGGTTTCGAACTGTTGGCTCAAAGAATGTCTCAAGTAGTTCTTTTCGAATGGTTAACTGACATTATTCGAGTTAACGTTTCAAACCTTAATACTTTGCTACTTCGGTTATGAATGTTTGTTCTTACCATTCGTTCCTTATAACATTCCCTTTTACTCGAAAGGTAGGCTTCTCCACCATTCGACCTTTACAACCTTTTGGTTTTGAAATCTTCTACTCTTCGTCTCGTTGACTCAAACACTCTTGATATTCAACTCCCCGAAGCTTTATCTCTTGCTATCTGAAACGTAACCATTCGGACTATCTTGACTATCTGAAACATAACCTCTCGGGTTAACATTCAAACTATTTGAATAAGAGAACAGAGTTCCTAAGTCTAAAAGATGGAATACTTTGGGGACTAAAATTCCTTACTTTTGGTATCATCAAAATCTAAAATACAAATGTTCCTAACAGATCATTCATAGAATTAACTCGAAATTGAAATTAGGAGTTAAGTTTTAATTTTTTAAAATTTGATTATTAAAAATTGAACTAATTTTTTAACACTTTTATTAGGGGTTGACTGGAGCAGGGGCTGAACTCGGCCGACACTCAACATTGCTAACCAATAAGTCCAATTGTGCTGTTGACTAAGCAAATAAGTCAAAGTGAAAAGGATCGGAGAAGACTTTGATGATAGTATGAACTAGACAACACTCCTCTTTTTATACTATTTGTAGGGCACAAGTCGTGGGAAAACAAGTGGTCAAGACTACCAAAGTACTATGACATCCCCAACCTCACACGTGTCTTGCAAGGTGGCAAAATTTCTCCCTAAGTTGCCCTTCACACGACATGTCACTAAAAAAACCCGACGAGTACACCACTTACCTAGTTGGTCCGCCCATGTTTATTTGTATTGCCTTTTCGTAGGCCGAGCCCACCCAACAATCCGCCATGGTCAACTTGGTTGATTAGGCGAGGAATTGCCGTAGGAACCTTGCCCCAACCTAGTTGTTGGCCGCTACCTTGGGCAGACTGGGAATTAGGATTGACGATGCTGATTGGCACCCTACCAGCCAGTTAGACCACCTTCGTGCTTCCTAGTATTTTGTAAGTTTGTGCTCTATACCATGTTGCCAAACGCACCCTTTATACATTTCAATAACAAAATTCACATTCCCTTGCCTTATTGGATCACTCTAATTGGCCCAAATTCTTAGTCTTACTCTAACGCTTTCTAGGTCGCGCCTTCGGTCCCATCAAATATAAAGTATAATATTTAATTTTCATAAAGAGAGATTTAGACAATATACATTTTTGAAATATACAATTTTACTACCATTCAAAGAATATCAAAATGTAATAATGACGTAGTAATACAATTCATAATAAATTGTTTTTTTTTTAATACGGAGTACTCAATAAAAATGCTCCTATAAAAACATCTTTTATTATTATAAGAAAGAAAAATGATTAAATAGACTCATAAACTTAATTCAAAAATTCAAGGCTAAAGTGTCATCAGGAACCATGAATTATATCCAATTATTCATGCCGCACCCTGAACTTTCATATCGTATATATCGAGCCGCAAACCAAAATAAAAAATTCACTTAGAACTTTTAGCAGGTTTCCAGGTCTTCTTGCTGACATGGCGTTTGATGTGGCATTTCTCTTAACCTTATGTTGTATATGTGAACGTTTACATATTTAAAATTAAAAAAAAAAGAATTATTATATTAAAATAACCAGAATTTTATTCTCTTTATTTTCATAATGTATACTTTTCAATTTTGCAATTCCAATGTTTCAATTTTTTTTTTCAGAAAATTTATATTTTTTGGCTAATTTATTGTTTAGTATTTTTTCAATTTTCCAAATTTATAGAAATGCTAATTTTTTTTGTTTGTATTTTTTATTTTTATTTTTTTTTAAAAATTTTAATATGTAAATGCTTACATGGACAACATAAGGTTAAAAGAAATGCCACATCACTTGAAAACCTGCGCCATGTCAGCAGAAGACCTGAAAACCTGCTAAAAGTTCTAGGTGAATTTTTTATTTTGGTTTGCGGCTCGATATATACGATATAAAAGTTCAGGGTGCGGCATGAATAATTGGATATAGTTCATGGTGCTAGATGACACTTTAGTCAAAATTCAATTAAGTGCCTAAACTTTTAAAAAGTGCAACTAAGCCCATCAACATGTTATGTTGAGGTAATGAAACTAAAAACCCAATTAATGATCGGCTATTATATGTCACTTGGATTTCGGCAACAATCCAACCATCTTCGACAACTAAGATCAATGATCGGCGATGGCCGAAGCGTCACCGATTGCCTTCAAGTGGTCGCCACTGATGGGGAAGGCGTCGCCGAAGATTGTCGAATTGTTGCTCAAATCGTACTGACCTATAATAGCAGGTTATTAACCAAATTTTGGACTTTATTGTCTCAAAATAAATATTAATAGGTTTAATTACACTTTTTAAAATTCTAGGCACCTAATTAACTTTTTTAATAAAGTTCAATGGGCCTTATAAGAATAATTAGCAGTATCACCCCATAGAACAGCCCAAATTTCGACCAAAAACCCTTGTCCTGATTTCTGTTAAACCCCTTCTCTGAGATGACAATGACGAGAGAAGAGACGGAGGAGGAGTGTTGTATAAATCCAACGACCAACAGAAAGGGTTCAGGGATTTGAATATGAAGTTCGTTGGTCGATTATCTGTCTCAGTCTCAGTCTCAGTCTCAAAACTAGGTATGTTCTACCAGTTGTCTCCTCTTTGATTTCGACATGGATTGTTCCCCAATTGCCTTCTTTTTTTAGTTTGAATTCCTGTGTGATCAACAGTAATTGCATATTTTATGGCAGTCTTATTGGATGCATCCAAGTTTGTTCGTGGTGCGTCTGCCTCGAGTGCGCGGTGGAGGGGAATATCATTTGCCTCCGCGGCTCCTTCTCCGACTCCTCCGGCATCTACTTCACCCGAAACAAAAAAGACTCGCAAAAGGGTCTCCAAAGACGAGCGCAGAGCTATGGTTCAAGCCTTTGTTACCAAGTAATCATACTGTAATTCTCCTCGGCTTGGTTGCCGTTCCTTTAAAAAATGTCTATCTATTACATATGTATAATGCATACACTGTACACAGCACTTAGTTGGAGCTTGTAGTACTTTGGGATACATCTGAAAAAATATTTTTGACATATTAAACTTAATGTGTAGGAATGCTTCTTCAGTTTTAACATTCTCCTCTGTTTTACATATGAGGTCTTCTGAGTTCCAAACTGTTCTAACATATTTCACCTTTGTGTGAAGATTGAACAGTTAATCCTTGAATCTTATAGTGATTGGAACTGAAACAAGTAAACTATTCAATGTTGATTTGTAGGTATAGAACCATGAACTCAGGAAAATTTCCAACTCCTTCTATTGCTAAGAATGAAGTTGGGGGCTCTTACTATTTTGTCAGGAGTATTGTTCAAGAACTTGAGTACGAGTGTAAAATGTCATCCCTGAAAGTGAAGGGAGATACTCTTCAAGAGAAGGATGTTTCTATCAATGATGACTTGACCGGTAATATCAAAGAGCTTAAAAAAACTCACTTGCCATTGAATATGGAATCTACAGGTGCTCAAATAAAGGGCACAACTTTCAAAGATATTGAAGCAGTGGATGTGGGTGAAATGACTTTGTTACATGGCATGGAGAGTGCTTCAATGATGGTGAGTTCCAAAATTGTCTTGCTATGCATAATGCATTTCATTAATGTGGTCTACAATTATACTTTCTGCATTGGAATTTCTGGGTCTAAAAATATGAAGCATCCACACTGCAGATACAAGACATGGACAAATACATTTCAGAGTTTTCTCATTGCATGTGATTTTTGCAAATTAAGGTGCATAATTAAAAAAAAATATTTTTTTTTTTTGTAAATTTAAATTCTGCTTTGCTTCCAAACTCTTGATTGCATTCTTTCACATATTTATGGTTCACACTGCAATTTTTTACAGTGATAGCAGTAGTACCTTTTTCATAGGTTCTTGAGCTTTCACAATACTTCCAGTTTATGGTCGGTTTAACCCTCATCATGACTAATGAATTGAGATGGAGTATCTTTAGTGTGGGATCTTTCAATCCTGCCTTGCGCTTGTAATTTTCTTATTATTAGATGATGATAACAAAGTTTTTAGCCTCATATTTCAAAAGTCTCCTACTGTACTGCATGCTCATAAACAAGTCTTGTGGTAATATGGGATTGTACTTTCAAAAACAGAGGAAACTAAGCATATTTTGGATTCACAGTGTAAGAAAGCAGAGGTCGATCTGAAAGAGGAAATCACCACCACTGAAGATAAGCCAAAGTTTGATAATCTGAAGCTGCTGGCTGAGCAACAGCATACAAGAGTGGATTTTGAGGATTCCAATATCCAACATATTGAGGAAGAACTAGGGCAAGAAATGTTAGTTGATAAGACTACGTTGAATGATATTGCAAATGCTTCGAAATTTACTGCAAGAGAAAGAAATCTCCTAACAGTGGAAGCTAAGCATATTTTGGATTCAGGTTCAAAGAAAGCAAAGGTTAATCTGAAACAGAAAATCATTGCTGAAGATGAGCTGAAATTTGATGGTCTGAAGCCACTGGCTAACCAACAGCAGCAATCAGGCGTTAATGATTTGGATTCTAGTATTCAACATATTGAGGCAGAGCTAGGGCCAAAAATTTCTATTGCTGCTGAGTATGCTGTAAGAGAAAGCCATCACTTAGCAATAGAAGCTAGGCATCTTTGTGATTCACAAGCTCAGAATGCAGAGCTTAACCTGAATGAAGTAACCTCTACTGAGGATAGGCTGAAACTTGATAGCACGAACCCCCTGGATCAGCAACAACAGTTAACAGGAACTGTCCCAATGGGCTTGGGGGATTGTAATGTCCAATGTCATGAGGCAGAGCTAGGGCCAGAAACTTCGATTCCTATTGAAAAGACTCCGTTCAATGATATAAGAAGTGCTTCGGTAAGTATCAAGCAAGTCCTTATAGCATCACTATTTTGATTTTTTTTAAAATTTTTTTGTTTAGGAGTCCTTGCTACCTTTTTAGTTCCTAAAATAGTATCAAATTGTAAATCCAATCTCTAAGTTATACAGTGTTCAAATGTTTTCCTTAATTGTCCCCTAAAGTGACTTTTTTCCTCATTCATGTCTCAGCAGTCATTAGTTTTGTCTTTAAACTTCGCATGTATTGTAATTTATCATGTCACCCATATTTTTATATTTGGCATGTGGGATTAGAACAGCACAAAATTTAAGATGGAACTAACGACCCCCATGACATGGGGGATAAAAATAGCCAATTTAGGGAACAATTAAGGATGACATGTGCAATGCCATGTCTTTAAGGGATTAGATTTACTAATCATACTAGATTTATTACCTTCTGTTCTGGGGGTTTGT
Source organism: Ipomoea triloba (assembly GCF_003576645.1). Lineage (NCBI taxonomy): Eukaryota > Viridiplantae > Streptophyta > Magnoliopsida > Solanales > Convolvulaceae > Ipomoea > Ipomoea triloba. Next base: position 26,966,382 of record NC_044917.1, read on the forward strand.
CCAAGATGCTGCATCAATTTCATGATGTCTACAAAAAGATCTAGATTTCTGATATTTTCTAAGGGCCAAGTATAAAGCCAAGCAAGCTTTACCTGTTAATTAAGACTTAACCATATGTAATTATGTAGTAAACCTAAACTAAAATACAGACTTCCTTCAATTCTTTTCTATTATGTTGTGAGGAAACTATAGGTATTTTAGGTCAAAATAAAAGAAAAATGAAGGGAAAGAGGCCACAATAAGCTATTTTGCTTCCCATTTCATTTTCCATCACTCTGACATTTGAACATTTTTCAGTGTTTGTAAACTCTAAAAGAGAGATTCTTTGATTTTCATGCCTTTTTCTCCAGTAGTTATTTTTTTGTCTTATATGACAGTCAAATACATCTTCTGTCTTGTGCACCTGTAAAGACTCAAGTTTGTAATGCAGGGGTATTGTTCTGAATATGCTACAGGAGAAAGTCATCTCCAAGATATGGAGGCTAATCATGTTATGGATTCACATCCTGAAAAACTAATGGATGACCTGAATGAGAAAATATCTTCTTCGAATGAGCTCAAATTTGATGGATGGAAGCCCCTGGTTGAGGAGCAACAACCATCTGAAATGCGAAAACATACCAGGTAACTACAGACTACTTGATTTGGTGTAATAAGTATTTTCAATGATGTGCTATGACCATTATTACCCATGGGAGTGCAATAATTGTATCTGGTATTGCTAACAAGCTTTAAGTGGAATGTGTGTGACCTTTAAATGTTTCCACAAATTGATGCACTGGTCATGAACCCCAGATCTTATTAATCAACTTCAAAATGGGGGTAATGGACCTTTATTTGAACTACAAAGAGATATAATGTAGTGTTTATTATACGATTTGCCTTTTATCATATCATTAAAACTTGTAAGTGTAAAATACAGTTTTGAAAGAATAACCTAACTTTCTATTTTCTCCTTTAGGACTTTGGTGATAAGAAGTCCCAGGTCTTACTTACCATAGTTATGTTACATTGAGAGGCTTAATTCCACTTAACTTAATCTGAGATTTTCTGGAAAAGGTTTCCAAATTCTTTGCCACCATTGTGCTCCCTTCTGCAATCCCTTAATATTTGGAAAAGCTACTATATTGAACTTATTAAACATGATGAAAGGAAGAAACTTAGACTGATAATAGTCTCATTCATTTTTGAGTTTTGTAATACATGATACTAGGTATGCATTTTCCCTCTAGTTTACTCCTGGCATGATACATGATTTTTCATCTTGTAGGGAATTACCTAATGAGAAGAAGGATGGTGTGAAACAAAAAGAGCAGCCTTCTGTATGGCAAAATCTGAAATCTTTTGCAGATGGGATTATCAGCTTTTGGAGGAAACTGTAAACTTGTGTTCAGGTAGCTTTAATTGTTGACTTAAAGACTTGATAATTAAATTATACGGAGTATTTGTGTTCTTTAGAGCTAGTTTTCCTGTCTAAATTCAGATACTAGCTGTTTTATTTTTCAGAGCTATCAAGATTTTGACGTAGAAATAGATCTAATGTACTGGGATGGAGAAATTGGGTTCATTCAATATTCACTAGAATGGCACTGTAATTTTGCTGAGTTATCTGGTTCATGCTAAATTGCTAATCTACCAGAAATTGCAACTTCTGGGATGCGTTGAATGCTTCCATGGAAGGTGAAGATATGTAAATCGTATTGATTTATGAGATGTAGATATGAACGTTTTTCTTAATTTGTATTTTAATACATGGCTTGTTGGTAAGAAATGACCATCGAAAAATTTTTTCTTTTAAATAATATTTTTCTGATGTGTTGTTTGGTAGTGTTACGAAAATAAAGAGAAAATTTATGAGTAATTTGTATATTACAGGCAAATGTAAATGATATATATGTATTCAAAAGTATACAAATACACGTGACATACCCCGGTCCATAATGGAAAGTCTAGAAAGCAAGTTGAATGACAATCATTATTGCATAGACCATGGTCCACACAGCTATGTGGACCATGGTCCATGCAATAATTTGCCGTTGAATAATACAAAGTACAAACCATGTGCTTGTATGAAAATGTGAATAACTGAAAACAATAGAAAATTCAATATAAAAGAGCAATAGAGAGAAGGATCAAATAGAAGATCATTAGGAAGATTGGAAGAAGGCCATTTCCAGCGTATCCAAGATGAGAAATGGAAGTCCTAAACCAGATCCACTCCGAGCATCTAAAAGCTCAATAATTCNACAAAGTACAAACCATGTGCTTGTATGAAAATGTGAATAACTGAAAACAATAGAAAATTCAATATAAAAGAGCAATAGAGAGAAGGATCAAATAGAAGATCATTAGGAAGATTGGAAGAAGGCCATTTCCAGCGTATCCAAGATGAGAAATGGAAGTCCTAAACCAGATCCACTCCGAGCATCTAAAAGCTCAATAATTCTGCAAATTTTTCACCAAATTACATATTGGTTGGACAGTCCAATGAGAGCAAAAACGTGAGCAGCCGTTCTTAATTTTTGTGAGAAGAGCAAGGGATCATATTGGGAAAACTACGCACTTGCTAGAGCCGAACTGGTACGCCAAGCAACATCTCAAAGAAAACAACAAATAATTCCCGGTAAATCTAATCCAAGTTCCCCGGATGACTTAGACAAGGGTATTCTGTACTACCATTCCCACTATTAGCCAGTGGGCAACTCTAAACGAACTTGAAATAGCTATTTACTGGATCATCGTTAAGTCGAGCTAGTATATTGCAATTCGCTAGTATATACAGGGTAGCCTACTACCATCCCAACTTTAGACAAGTCGACAAGTGTATAAAAGCAAGTCCAAGGAGGAAAATGCCCATGAATGAGAAAATGCCGATGAATGAGTGAGCTAAATGCACAAATTGGGAAAGGAAGCAGATACGAGTATAAATTCAAAATAACCCCCGTCTACGCAAAGTAGGATGGGAGAAACTTCAGGAATTAAAGAACAAAGTTTTATTCCTAAATCAAAAAGAAGCTAAGGCAGACTCCGTAGGGGAGTCAAAAAAGTTCTAGGGGAAATAACTGAATACAAAGCTCCAAGGAAAAATGCCCAAGAGTGAATAAAGCGTAGGCAAACTACGTAAGGGAGTCAACATAATACCAAGAGAGGCAATACAAAAAACCATACCAGGTGCCTGGTTTCCACATGGTTGGGGTAGTATCCCTACTCTTAAGCAAGTAGGCAGCAAAAACCGGATTTGGCACAAGTGAATACCGACATTGGAAAGTCGGTAACAGAAATCACTGAAAACTGGATTTAGTAAAGCCTTTACCGACTGGAGAGTTGGGTTAGGATATCAATTAACCATTGATATCTACGTTGGAAGCCATGCAGTGCTAAAGAGCACCGCCATCAAACATGGAGGTAAAGAGAGAATATTACCTTATACATATCTTGGGCAATGATTTTCACAAGGCCCAAAATTGGTGTTGAATCCTTCTGATAGACGCCAAAAGTACCTAGCTATTTAGAATTAATTAAGTAGATTTCTTGCCAAAACAAAGATTTGAAAGATGCAATCTATGTATTTTCATAATATTTTGCTAACAATTGCAAAAGAGCTTTGCGTGGTATGTTTTGAAAGATTTCAATAGGATCCAAGACTTAAATCAATCAAGGAAAGCACGAACAATGAAGAGAAGAACAAATCCAAACGAGAGACGCGCAAAAGACCAAGCCAAAGATAACAAAGGAGATGCGAACGAAGAAAAACCTCCGTCCACGACCCCCACCACGGGTGTGGGCGTGCGTGGACTGATTCCAGAATGCATCCACGCCTACCCACACGCGTGTGGTCGGCGTGGACTGGCACCAGAACCCTGCGCGAAATTTCAGTATAAAAGGAACATTTCAGCTTAGGGCAGAAGGACTTTTACATTTTTACTCTCTAAAATTTTTAGATTAGGTTAGATAGGATTAGTGAGAGGAGGAAGAACTTCTTGGAGGAGAGAATCTTTGATCCCCATAGCTTGGGAATCCTCTTGGGTAAACTCTTTCATTGTTATTTGATTTCTCTTTCGGATTTCTTCCTTGAACTTTCATTTTTCCTAAAGATATTTGCTTTTTGCTTTGATCTTGTAAATATGCTTTTCTATATGAATGATGTGATGTTATTGAAGCCTATGAAGGGCTAAACCTTAGGATAGGGGCTAGGAAGGATAGAGATTTTGTGTTCATGATCTTAAATTATTGAATGAGTTTTGATTTCGTGGGTTATTGTTGAAATTGTGTGTATGTTTTGGACGTTCTTGTTGGATCGAGGGCCCCGATCTCTTCAAGGATCTAGGATCATCCCTTTGGCGAGATATCGCAAAGGGATGAAAGCCCACTATGCACATCTTCCGCTCTCAATCTGAAAAGATGAGATCCGGATGGAACTTGTAGGCAAAGTGTTCGATAATATTCCCCAACCAACTGAGGATTAGGAGCTTGAGTGTGACGCCACTCAGGACTGTGTTCCAAGCTCCTTCAATCATATCCCAAGGGAATTGAAACGCCGCGTTCAGGTGCATACGGGCCGCCCAGGAGAGAACTGCGGACGAATCGCAGCGCGCCATGTGTCCAGAATGTAGTTGCACCTAACGTTATAACTAGGTGCACATAATGTTATAAGTAGGTGCACCCAGGTGCATAAATGTTAACAAGGTAAATTACTTGCACTTGTAAGTGAAAATAGGCGCACACGTGCAAGTAAAATGTATTACAACTGCAAGTAAATTGTACAATGATCATCAATACTAGGTGCACCTACGTCGCACCCAGGTGCATCTACGTCGCACCCAGGTGCATGAATGTTAACAAAGTAAATTGCTTGCACAAGTGTAAGTAAAATGTATTGTAGATGCAAGTAAAATGTATTACAGGTGCAAGTGAATTGTACACTGAGCATCAATACTAAGTGCACCTAATGTTATAACTAGGTGCACCTAATGTTATCTAAGTGCACCTAATGTTATAACTAGGTGCACCTAATGTTATAAAAGTGCACCTAATGTTATAACTAGGTGCACCTAATGTTATAATAGTGCACCTAATGTTATAACTAGGTGCACCTAATGTTATAATTAGGTACCTAATGTTATAACTAGGTGCACCTAATGTTATAATTAGGTCACCTAGGTTGCACCAGGTGCATGAATATTAACAAGGTAAATTACTTGCATTTGTAAGTGAAAATATTTGCGAAAATAGGTTCATGAATTTTAACAAGGTAAATTACTTGCACTTGTAAGTGAAAATAGGTGCACTTGTAAGTGAAACTAGGTGCACTTGTAAGTGAAACTTGGTGCACTTGTAAGTGAAACTAGGTGCACCAAAGTTATAGTTATATACGAAAATGCCATCACATCATTTTTTTAAAATTGCATCTGATTCGTTGATCTAGACACGTGGACGGCTGTGGAGCGTTCTCATTTCCTACTTGGGCGGTAGTTCGCATGGGAGTGCGCTATATATATATATATATATATATATATATATATATATATATATATATATATATATATATATATATAGGCCCTTATTCATATGAGGACACCCATATTTAGAGGACAATGAGTACTAATCATACCCATCCAATTTAATGATATAAATGGCTGAGATTAGCCTTTGATTTGGAAGCATTTCACAACAGAATAATACTAAAAGGGTAGAGAAGAGATTTTGGCTATGATCATAATTATGGTAGGATTGAAAGCATCAAGCAAACGGTGATGCATGCTAAAAGCAAAAAAGAAGGAAAAAACATATATGGTTTATTTCCCAAATTATTTGAGATTGATTGGTTTATTATATACTAAAAGGGTAGAGAAGAGATTTCCATCGTGAGTACACCAAAACTTAGTTTAGTAAAGCTTGGTTTATTTCCCAAATTATTTGCTCAAATCTCATATATGTTATGCATGCTTAGGCATGTGGGTTTGCGTTGCTCCAAAGGCAACTCACATGCGCGTATTGGAACTGCATGGCAAGGTAGGCGTAGGCTTGCGTTGCTCTAGAGGCAACCCACATGCGCGTACTAGGTCTGCAGGGCAGGGTAGGCGGCCCATGCACACGACATACATGCACAGTCATGGTTAGTGCACATTACTACCCCGCTTCTTAGCGGTCGATACATTATTATCCCGCTTCTCAGCAGTCGACATATTATTATCATGTATGCTTCTCAGGTGAGCTTATTTAATTTCAGATTACATTTCTACATTCAAGCACTTTTAGAGTAGGTTAAAATTTTCTCTCTAGAAGTAGAAGCAACTAGCTCATTCAATGGTGTAATTGGAGATTGCAAAGAAAAATATAAGTTTGGCATTCCTTCATTTCCATTTACATTTCATTCAATTCAATTGCTACATTTGATTTCTTTTAATTGTTGTTCTTCAATTTCACCATGATTTGTGGCTAGATCACCTTGGAGTTGGATTTGATGATCTAGATGTTATGCATGTTTGATCTTCCATTGTCAATTAATTAGATGAGATTCATGCTAGTTGTACCTAATTGCTTTTGTGTGGATAATGTTGATTGAGTGATTCTTGCTCATTGCCGGCCGGGATGAGTGCGGAGTGTGAGAGTGTGGTAGTGACAAGAGATTGTGCTTCTATGTATTCTTACTTGTCCACATTCTCGCCCTACGATCCGAGAGGACTAGGTCCGGAAGTAGTGGTAGACCAAATGTTCGATGAAATGCCCTAGCCGAATGAGGAATTAGGAGTCCAAGTTCTACGCAACTTGGTGTTGGTGCCTTGTTCTCCCTTAAGTCTAGACATGATTTGCATCATATCGAGTCCTCCATAGCCTAATGCATGCATAGCTCTAGTGGTTGAATCAAACTCCCAGTTTTACTTGCTTTGTTACTTGCTTTAATGCTTTCTTTACATTTGTTTTCTTGCTTCCAAATGCTTACACAAGTTCTCCTTAGCACCTAGTTATCTCTTGTTGAAACTCTCTCTTTGAAAGCATTGCACTTGATTGACTCCAATTTGTCATCCTTTGAGAACGACATCCGGGAGAATCTTCATTCTCCACCCATACTTTCCATCTTTATTTAGTATTTAAATTTTAATTTTAGAATTTTAAAAATTTATTGGTAGGCCCGCGGATCAGCCGCGAAGCTCGCAAGCCCGCGCGGGGCGGCTTCGGGTTGTATATCTCCCAACCCGCGGGCTTCGCGGGCCGACCTGCAAAAGCCCGCGAAAATAAAGGCCCGTAGAGGGCTAGGTCTAATGGGCCAGGCCTAATGGGCCAGGCCGGCCTGCTTTGACGACCCTAATTCTATGGATCCTCTTAATGATTGTGCCAATATTTATTCACATTCTTTGGATAATGATTCTATTGGTTATTGTGATGAATTCCATGATTGTGAGAATTGTGAGTGTGGGGATGAGGGAATGGTAGATGGTGATAATGAGGGAGCTATAAAAATTGGTGAATTTATCACTTTTGGCAACATCATAGAGGGTGGTAGTGAGGGTGCTATGCAAATTGGTGAAGTTGTCTCTTTTGGCAACAACATTGAGGGCATTTTAAGTGAAAATGAAATGGTAAAATAGAAGATGGAGGACGAGAAAGTGTTTGTTCATAGGTGTGCGTTCAGTGACAAAAAGATTTAGGGTAGAAGAGAGATAGGAAAGACAAAGGAAGTTCAAACTATCTTTGAGGTAGTAAGCCTAATGTGCAATCATATTCTTTGGTTGATGATGCAAATTGAACTTCTTAAAGTTGTGCTTGAGTTTGAGAGTGCCCGGCATCTATGGGCATACCTCAAAGCGAAGGTAGACGGGACGGATGGTGTGGTCCCGATCTTGGTATGTTTTGTTGGATGACAATCATTGCGTCTAGCCAAGGACGTTAAACATGGCGCTTCTTGGGAGGCAACCCAAGGTTCAAGTGAATAGCATAGTTGTTTCCTTTGTTTTCTTTTTGTTTTTGTTGTATGGTCCCATTTGAGCGAACATTGTAGGTGATCTTCTTAGGGCACCATGAAAAAAATTGAGCAACAAATGGTCAAAAGTGGAGAAAATAGAAATGGAAAACAGGGCAAAGTGCAGGGGAGTATTATGTTTCCCATCCATGAACCCATCCACGATCGTGGATAGGAAACATAAACTTCCACTCCACCATCCACGAAAGTGGATTGGAAACAGAAACATCCACAACCCAATCCATGAACGTGGATAGGGTCATTGACAGGGATCTGAAAATGGATCGTGGAAATCATCTTTTAAAGCCCCATTCTTCTACTTCATTCACCCAAACCATGAAAAACATTCTCTCCACGAAGGTTAACAAGTTCTTTGCTATTTTTCTTCCAATCTTTGAGAGCTCCCAAGTCTAGCCTTGCCAAGAATCATCTCCCATCTTGTTTTACATTTCTTTATTTTTCCTGTATTCTAGTTATTGCTTTATTCTAGAGTTTTTAGTACCTTTCCTATTAGATGTTGTAGTTTTTTTCAATAGTTATATTGTTGCACTTCATTTTGTTTATCATGTTACATTTGAGTCGGGCTAAAGACGTTAAACGTGGCACTCTTGGGAGGCACCCCAAGCATTCTATAAAAATCCAAAAAAAAAATTGTTCATTGTTTGGAGTAGTCCCGCTAATCTATTGCACTTATATCTTTTGATTGTCCATATGCCACTAACATTGTTGTGTGTAACTTTGATGACATAGGCAAGGATTTCTTGGAAGCTAAAAGTGTGGAAAAGATGGATGTTCTTCATATGGTTGTAAACTCTAATCCCTTTTCAATTGATGCCCCGTTTTCAATTCTAAAGTGTGGAAAAAGAGCTTTTTTACACATTCCTTGCACACATGATAAGCATATTCCATTCATTCATCCACAAAGGGTTCTGATTTGACACCCAAATCCCCGGAACACTTCTAAAGTGTGGAAAGGGATATGCACTTTTACGTAGACCCGTGCTCCTTTATTCCACTTGGTCCTCAAAGCAACATCGAAGACGATGTTTGGTTTAAATCATGGAAAGGATGCACGTTGTGATTGAATTGTTTTTATTGCTTAATTGGTCAATTGGTCTTGATTGATGGGTGTGTTTGATGTTGGAGAGTGTGTCATTGTTCATGCTATCTATGAAGAGTTTTAATCATGTGCCAATAATGTTTTTACTCTCGGAATATCCTTTGGAAGTTACCTTTTGCACCAAAAGTGAAATGCTTAGAACCAAGTAGGTTTAAATTCTTGTGTGCTTGCATGTTGTTCACCTCTTATTTCGTTATGACCTTAGTCAATGATCTCTCAAAGTGGGAGTGTGCACCCCTTAACTTGAGAAGGATAAATGCTAAGTGAAGCCCGTAATTGAACTAATCTTGGTAAGGCATGGAGCAAAAGATGAGCCTATGGTGAGTATTGAGAGTAAATCCATTATCCCTAAAAAAAAGGCAATAGGGGTTGAAATGAAGAAAGAGAGAAAGAGACCTAAAATGGCCACTCCTAGAGGTAAAAACCGAGGCGAGCCGTCTTGTTAGGATTTGGGCAACCATTGCATCGTCTTTGAAAAAGCGTAGAGCTCTACGTAAAGTCGATTGTCCCAACGTCGTTATCCTAGAAGATGAGAAAACAAGAGAGGAGGTGAGCCACCCCGCTAGGATTCGGATACCCATTGCACCGATCTTCAAACAAGCATGGAGCTCCTTGTGAAGTCGAGTACCCAATGACGTTACCCTTGGGGGTTGAGAAGAAAGAAAACTCGCCTAAGCCATTGGCGGGAAGAGGCCTATGCCATGCCCTCACTTTACTTTTATGCATTGGGCTTTGGCGTTTGAATTGGATGGGTTGGTTAAGGTGTGTACATTGTTCCCACTAGTGGGATCGACTTGAAGGCCCTTGCAAAATAGGAGGTGAATCCAATTTGGTTGAACGCTTGGCAAAGTGGTGTGAAAAGTGTGTCTCCCTAAGCTTAATTCGATCCATAAGGGGTTTTTGCTCCCATTGTATATTCCTTCAGTTATATGGCACATGGTTAACACCCTTGTTAGATAGGATGAGGGATTTCACCCTCTCCGTTTTCTTGCACCTTCATTCTTGATTGACCATTGGATTGATTAAGTTATCTTTGGAGTATTTTTGGCATTTAAATGATTTTGAAATGATTGAAAACTTACTTGAGGACAAGCAAGAGATAAAGTGTGGAAACTTGATAAGTGCCAAAGACACTCATATTTAAGGGTCTTTATGGGGTCATTCTATGCTTAAATGATATCCTTTGTGGTTGATTTATGGTCTTAAATTGCTTAGATGTGCTAATATGTTGCAAAGCCCTCCAAAGAGGCATATTTAAGTGTCTACATAGGTTCGAAGCTCAATGGATGGCATAGAGGCTTAAAACGGAGCATCTCGGGTGAAGTGCAGTGGAGATCCCCATCCACAAAGCTATCCACGTTCGTGGATGGGTTGTGGAAAGGAAATAGAGAGTCCCACGGCCCAATCCACACGCGTGGACGGAGAACTAATCAGAAAAGTCATAGCGTACACGGGGGCCTACGAGCGTACATGCGCTCACACGCCGCCCAGGCGACGCAATTATAAAAGGCAATGGTGGGACTTCATTTAGGTGAACTTAGTTTAATTTCATATTTCATTTCTACATTCAAGCACTTTTAGATTAGGTTAAAATTTTCTCTCTAGAAGTAGAAGCAACTAGCTCATTTAATGGTGTAATTGGAGATTGCAAAGAAGAATTCAAGTTTGGTATTCCTCCATTTCCATTTCATTCAATTCAATTGCTAGATTTGATTTCTTTTAATTGTTGTTCTTCAATTTCACCATGATTTGTGGCAAGATCACCTAGGAGTTGGATTTGATGATCTAGATATTATGCATGTTTGATCTTCCATTGTCAATTAGATGAGATTCTTGTTAGTTGTACCTAATTGCTTTTGTGTGGATGATGTTGATTGAGTGGTTCTTGCTCATTGCTGGCCGGGATGAGTGCAGAGTGTGAGAAAGTGGTAGTGACAAGAGATTGTTCTTCCATGTAGTCTTACTTGTCCACATTCCCGCCTTACAATATGAGAGGACTAGGTCCGAAAGGAGTGGTAGACCAAGTGTTCGATGAAATTTCCTAGCCGAATGAGGAATTAGCAGTCCAAGTTCTACGCAACTTGGTGTTGGTGCCTTGCTCTCCCTTAAGTCTAGACATGATTTGCATCATATCGAGTCCTCCATAGCCTAATGCATGCATAGCTCTAGTGATTGAATCCAATCCAACCCCCCATTTTACTTGCTTTGTTACTTGCTTTCTTTACATTTGCTTTCTTGCTTTCAAATGCTTACACAAGTTCTCCTTAGCACCTAGTTATCTGTTGTTGAAACTCTCTCTTTGAAAGCATTTCACTTGATTGACTCCAATTTGTCATCCTTTGAGAACGACATCCAGGAGAATCTTCATTCTCCACCCATACTTTCCATCCACCGTGAAAGAGTGTAGTATAGTGTGAGGTGGATGAAAGTGATAAAATGCGGAAAGAGATCCCCGAGTGTCGTGTTCTCAGGGATGACAAATTGGAGTTGAAGTAGTGTGGCATTTAGGAGGTTAGGAGATAAGAGTTACAAGGATTACTAGGGGGCAATTGAATCATGGGTGAAGAGTTGCAAGGGTGAATCTAAAGAAAATGGTTTAAAAGAACAAGGGGGTTGAATGCCTTAACTAGCCTATGCAATTGACCGCATTATGGAGATTGTAGAAAATGAGGTTCGGGCATAATCACGGGAGCCCACGGTACCATCACCGAGTGGCGTCACACTTAGATTCCCATGTCCTCATTCGGTTGGGGCATTTCGTCGAACACGTGGTCTACTACTCTTCCCGGACTACATCCTTCCGGATAGAGGGCGGGGATGTAGATGATTTGGACTCGTGAGGACCCGCTATCGCGCAATCACTCACTTTCACTAAGTCTACTATCTACCCCGGTCGGAAATAGAAGCAAATCATGAAGGATATCAACCACACAAGACTAGCACCCTACTTCATCATTTTCACAATCAAATGAAAGAATTCAATCATCAATCACAAGAGCTAATATAGGGCAATCAATCCCCTCAACTAATCTACTCAAGCATCATTCAAATCAAAGATTAAATCAATACAAAACAACAAGGAAATTAAATGGAAATAACAATGGAATTAATAAAAACAAGAGTAGAGTAGAGATACCTAATCAATTCAATAGATCTATTACATCTTCCTTGCCATTGTGCACCAATCTAGCTAGATCTACCTCTAACTAAGAAATCTAACACTAGGAATTGTGGGGAAATTCTCCCAAAGGGGAGAGAAAAATTGTAATCAGATCTAAGCTAAATTGGGGATCCCCTCAAAAATGCAAGGGAAGGGTTTAAATAGTCTTCCTAAAGTCAAAATCCCGAAATCGCCCTTAATGGCCCGGTCCACGCCAGCTCCATGCGTGGAGGCATGGCGTGGAACCCTACTGGAAATGTTCCACGCCACCTCTACGCGTGGGGACGATGTGGATCAACCCCTGCCAGTTTGCTTCTCTGTTTGTTCCTTCTTTTCAGCTTTGGGTCTTGTTCTGTCCTGCGGGAATGACTTCGAAACGTAATGTAAAGCTGAGTTTGCCGATTTGATCACATTAGAGTCTTTTATGCATGAAATGATTACAAATGTGTGACAAAACCGCGCATTGACGTCCTAAAACTGACCCTAAACTCGACTATTCTTGGCGCTTATCACACCGTTAACTACACATTGTCAAAATGGCGCCGTTGCCGGGGATGGCAAACGGTGATTGATTGAGTGCTTTTACTTTGCTTTCATAGGTAGCGTCTTACAAGAGATCTAGTGTGTGTGTGTTTTTTTTTTAATTTAATTTTGTTATAGTTTTTCTGTCATTTTAGTTACTTGAACTTGAAAGTGGCATATTTGTTCTTTGCATATCTTGTGGCTCACTTGCAACTACTTTTAGTTGCAAAACATTGGATTTGTGAAGCTGTCTACAAGAAATTTTGTTAACATGTACCAAAGAAGCTCACCAATGTATGAGAATAGTACTCCTTATGGGTATCCACCCCAAAGATGAGAATATTGGACACATCTTTCACCTCACACATACGAACAACACCCCCACTACCCTCCTTATTCGATGAAACATGGCCAACAAGGTTAGCCTACTAGACACTCCATGGCATGGTGTGGCTAGCGGGGACCATGCACCCCCAGCGCACCATCAGTGCCCTCACCGGCTGGGGGTGGTAGTAGGGGGTAAAGAGGGTGGGTTAGAAGCTGAAGACGTGGGTAACACTACAAAAAAAATGCGAAAATAGCGACGAAATTTTTCGTCGCTAGAAAGGGAAAAATCTGTTGCTAATGGGTTTAGCGACGGAAGTGGTCTGTCGCTAAAACCCTCATCACTAAAAGTTTACGACGCAATATAATTCCGTCGCTAAATTTAGCGACGAATATTTCTGTCGCTAAACCTAAACATTGGTGAGCTACGAAAATGATGAAATTTGTAAGGGAATAGCATCGGATATTTCCTCTCCGCGACAATTTAAATGATGAAATTCGTAAGGGAATAGCATCAGATATTTCCGTCGCTAAATCTAGCTACGAAAAATTTCGTCGCTAAGTTGTTTCTATTTGTTGCAATGGATGCCATTTGGGGTGGCTCTTTCCCTTGAAATATCCGACCCTAAACGATAATTGTGTTACACTCAAAAATCTATTTTATAAATCATATAAATAAAAGTTATACTCAGTTATACCAAAACAGGTCCCCCCCTTCAGCGAAGTGTACAATTTGGTAACCAATTTAGTAGCCATATTCTGGTCCTCCTGGATTCATAAGATTTAACTTTCAAAAACTCAATTGATCCTCAATAATGTCGTACTGGCAAGTCAACAGAAATCTGACACACTAATACAATATTTATAATTTAAAAACAAAAAAAAAAATGTAAAAGCTTTATTTACATTGATCATTAACATAAATAATAGATGAAATGAAACTGCATACTTTAAAATCAAATCAAAATATAAAAACTTCATTTAGAGAGAAACTTAATGCACATGATAGATGAAATTAAATTGCCACCATTAGATTATGGGTCAATGATACCACTTTCCATCCATCCCCCGGACAATTTACCTCACTCTCTCTTTAAACATGTATGATATATCTAGTCTCTTAATCGAAAAACTCATACTATATTAGAAAATGAAAATATTGAAACAAAAAAGACAGTATTGGAAGGAATATTGAACACCATGTGACATTGTTGTCTCTTCACACTTACATTTGTAAAACTTGTCCATTGGTCCAAGAAGGGTAGCTCCTAGATAATTCATTGTATAACAAATCTCTGCAGGTGAAACATTGAGAATGTTAAGCATAATGTAGTGTTTAACAGAGATACTAACAGAAATACATTTAACTGAATTTCCAAAGGCCATTTAACAGAGATACTAACAAGAAATACATTTCCTTCAAGCTTCCTGCAGAAATACAAAGTCGATGCCAATTGTATACAATGGAAAGTGGGTAATCAGCATGGGCATTGATTAAGAATGAATTTCTATTGAATGTAAAAATCAAGTGCAATGGACTTTGGAATGAATAATAATCTTATTATTTAAATGCTCTTTCTCAGAATTTTGGAATGAGCAATTACTTAGCTTAAGAAGCAACCTTCCAAACTTGATACAAATATAGTATAAGTGACTGATAATCACATATTACAAACTCACAAAATACCTTTCGCCGAGTTGCTGTTCGTCGTAGTAGTATTAGAAAAGACAAGGATAAGGGTGTGTCACCAAAGGCTGTTGATGAGCACTATAGCTGCTCGCAGAGTCGTAGGGGAGAGGTGTCTTCATCGGTGTCTTCATCTGTTCCTCGCAGTGGAGGGAAGGAGACAGAAGTCTGGAATCTAGATGAGGTTAGATTTTAGGGTTAGTATAAATTATAATTATAATATTATTATCATATTAGTATATTTAGCTACGGAATCGAAGATCCTTCGCTAACTTGTAAAAAAAAAAATCATGCTTAGTATATTTAGCTATGGATTAGAAAATTCGTCGCTAACTTGTAAAAAAAAATCTCGCTTAGTATAATTAGCTACGGATACAAAAATCAATCGCTAACTTGTAAAAAACAAAATCCTGCTTAGTATATTTAGCCACGGATTCAAAAATTCGTCGCTAACTTGTAAAAAAAAATCCCGCTTAGTATATTTATCTACGGATTCGAAAATCCGTCGCTAACTTGTAAAAAAAATAAAATCATGCTTAGTATATTTGGCTATGGATTCGAAAATCCATCGCTAACTTGTAAAAAAAAAATCTCGCTTCGTATATTTAGCTACAGATTCGAAAATCTGTCGCTAACTTGTAAAAAAACAAAATCCTGCTTAGTATATTTAGCTCCGTCGCTACGGATTTTGAAATCCGTCGTTAAATTGTAAAAAAAATCCCGCTTAGAATTATGGAATCAACCCACGAAAAATTCATCACTAATCTGTCGCAAATCCGTCGTTATTTTTTACGCCAAAATTTACTGCTAAAAGTAGCTACGTATTTAGCAACATAAATTTTCCGTCGCTATATCCATCTCAAATCTCTCACTAATTCGTCTCTAAATGTCCATTTAATAAAAAAAATTAAAATCTGTCACTAAATTGTCGCTATTCCACATCTAATGTAGCAACGGAATAAGTCCGTCGCTATTTTCACATTTTTTTGTAGTGTAAAGACACTAGGGCATGCAGGGACATGTGGAGGATAGATAGGGAAGGCCAACTGATGCCGTACACTTGTCAACAATCCAAAAGAGCCTCTACACTATATAAGGCACCCTTCCCTCCCTTTAAGACATCATCTTGGGAATCACTTAATCCCCATGGTCCAATGGTATGGGTTCTTAACCTTCAACCCATATACCAGGGTTCGATTCCTAGTAGCTACGGTATTATTCTTAGTCCATTCCCTGGGCTATAGCTTGTATTATTTGTTTATTATTTGGGTTGCCATTTTGGGCCAATATCTCAGGCTTTGTACGTATTCTTTTGGAACTAGCGCCCCAATCAATAATACTACTATTTTCCTCCCCCCCCAATGTTCTGTACCCCTATACCCGATTTAAAGTGGACCCGGACTCAATAAAACCATCACACCTAAATCCATTTTTTCATGTTTCTCATTGTTGTGGTAAACTGATTTACTATAGTAGCCCTAGCAGCACTCCACAATGTATCTTTGATAGTTTTTCCTTTAAAACCAGTTGTCTTCATATTTGCACACAAGTTTCTAACACAAAATCTATGGCTAGAATTTGGGAAAACTTATTGAAATGCAGGAATTAAGCCTTTTTGTTTGTCAGAAACAACAGTGAGGTAAACAGGTAATGCTCACCAACTTCAGTAATCCCCAAGTCATGTTTTAGTAATTGCATAAACCAAACCTAAGAGCCTTTATTTTCTCCCTCAACAATTTCATAAGTAAGGGGGAAAATACCATCATTTGGATCTAATGTTGTGGAAGTGAGCAACTGTCCAGCATACTTAGCCTTCAGATGGCAACCATCAACTCCTATAATCTTCCAACAATACTTAAATCCCTCTTTTCATGCCTCCCAACATATATACCACCTCATAAACCTCTTCTTCCCTTCTTCTTCAACCACATTACTCAATTTGACTTTAGAAGTGGTGTTTGGGTTAGTTCTTTGTATTTCAAGGTAGTAGCCCCAAAACTTGTTGAAATAATCTTCAAGGTCTCCTTTAATTGCAGCCCTAGCAAGTTTCATGGCCTTTAATGCTTGCTTCTTGGTTACAATAAAATGCTCATTAGTACAAACGTTGGCCCTAAACTCCTTGGTTGTCCATGTAGAATGGCTTTTTACTTCATTTTTCCACCTTTTTGCCAACACACTTGCCTTTACCATTTTGTTTTCTTTCATCCAAGGACACTCAACATGGGAATCATTAAAGGTTATAACCCTCAAAGTATTAGAATTTGGGTCTAACCTAAGAGTGATTAACCATGTGCATCCATTTTGTTTGCAATTCGCCATACACCTCACCTTATCAGTTTTGTAGAAGTTTAAATCCTTCTCATTCGTAAAAGTATAATGTAGTATGGCCTCTTTAAAATCAGCTTTAGTAGCAAATTTTAATCCAATACTAAATACAGGGCATTCTATGTCAGTACTAGCCCTATGGTGACCCTTCATCGGAATATTCAACCTCTTTGTCAATATTTTGCCATGCAACTTGTTCTTCACCCACACCTTTAGAACTTGCCAATACACCAACATACTCCATAGTTGGATCAATTGATTTGGCAAATTCAATGTCATCAAGTCTACCTCTATTGCAATCATCATCACCTTCTTCATTGTATTCAATATTACAATCATACAATACATCCTCACTACCATCCTCTTCTTCATTGTAATCAATATTACAATCATACAACACATCCTCACTAACCTCCTCTTCACTCACTGCATCCAATTCACCCAAACCAAACCCATAACTCAACTTATCTTGCCTTTACCTTTAAAATCTATTAAATCCCAAGCCTCTAAATATGAAATCACCTTAGTCAATTTATCCCCAACCAATGCATATAAATTGCAATCCTCAATGCTGTACCCTAAGTCATTAAGTAGATCCTTAACAGTCATAAAATATCAGTCATCTACTTCAACATTGTCAAAGTAATCTTTGTAGCCTCCCACATAGGTAGTAGGTTCAGAATGACTTAATTAACTTTCCCCCATGTCTATTCTTAACTGTAAATAGTTCATTTTCTTCTCCTGATTTCAGTAGTTAAACAAAAAAAAAATAAACAAACAAACATGAGAAAACACCAATAACTCAATTCAATATGTGGTCCTCAACAATAATTAAATATACATGGTCCCTAATAAAGACAACAAAGGACATGGCAGTGTTTACATAGCACCATTTTGAGGTATTAAACAAAGAATCTACACAACCTACACTCAAGCAATCAATAAAGCAACAAAGTAGGAAAGTACATCGTCCCTACCACTACCACCAGAATACAACTCAAAACAATTATAGTAAACTACACACCATGGACCCTACACTGCCATTTGAGTATTATATATACCAAAGACGTCTAATTTACACTGACTTTGGCATTAAAAAAGTCGAACAATAAAAAAGCAAGGTCAAGAATCACATACCGTAATTTGGGATTTCACCGCTTCCAAACCTTCTACTATAGCCCATTCTTGAAGCAAAATCGGCCAACCCTAGCTAATCTTAGTGCCACTTTGAGTCGAGTTCTAGTTTATGCTTTGATTTCTACCATTTTCATACAGTTGGCAAGATTTTTTCCTCAACTAGGGCAGATAATTTGTGTTTAAGCGAGCGAGAAATAGTAAAATGGAGTCACGTCAGAGACCATATGAAGAAACGGGTTTTACCCAAATAAAATGACTACTTTGTTCTCAAAATAACGGTGGATAGATGACAATTGTAACGGAGGACCACATTGGGTGTGATTTTAAAAGTCAGAGGACTAAATTGGGTACTTTTAATAGTTTGTGACTAAATCAAGTATTAGCTAATAGTCGGAGGACCAAAATGGGTATTAACTCTAAACTTTTTGCAGGTCTTCTGAAAAAATATAGCATTACTCACAGGGTGGCTACTCCATACCGTCCACAAACCTTTGGCCAAGTAGAGGTAACTAAGAGGCAGATTAAGGGAATCTTGGAAAAAACAGTGAATCCTTCCCAGAAAGATTGGGCTATAAAGCTTAACGATGCACTATGGGCTTACAGGACAACCTACAAGACCTTGATTGGTATGAGCCCATACAAGTTGGTATTTGGTAAGCCTTGTCATTTGACAGTGGAGTTAGAACACAAAGCCTATTGGACTATTAAATTCCTAAATTTTTATTTACAGAGGGCTGGTGGAAAAAGAAATTTGGATTTGAATTAATTGGATGAAATAAGGAATGAGGCCTATGAAAACTCAAAATTTTATAAAAAGAGATCTAAAGCCTATCATGATAAGTCCATTTTAAAGAAAAAAGTTTAACATGGAATAAATTTTTTGTTATTTAACTCTCGTTTAAGATTGTTTCAGGTAAGTTCAAATCTAGATAGACAACGACTTTTGTGGTACGTGAAGTGTTTTCTCACGATGCCTGTGAGATTGAAAACCCAAAAACAGACGAAAAGTTTAAGGTAAATGGTTAAAAACTAAAGTAGTACTTTGAGGGTGAACCATCACCCTAGATTGTTGAACGGGTAGAGTGGCAAGATTATGAATGCCCTTGTTTAGCTACAAACAATAACTGAAGTGCTATTGGGAGGCAAACTAATTCTCTTTCCCTTTTCCTTTATTTTTATTTTGCTTGTTTATGTCATTTCAATAAATTGATGAGCATTATCATGTTTGTCTCACTCTTATAATATTTTGTTCTCAACATTGAGGACAATGTTTGAAATAAGTGTGGAGAAGGAATTTCTATTTTAAATTGTTTCTTATACATGTATAAACCCTTAGGACTTAAGGTCAGGTTGGGCTTTAGTACCATATGTTCTCAAACCCCAGAGAAACTGACTAATTCTATTATTGTTCCTTTAACTAATAAAGTGCAATCAGTAAAATTTGTTAAAAGTCAGGACAACACTATGAGACCAGGACTTGGCTGTCAAAGTAAAGCTGGAACTAGTGCTACAAAACCTTTTTTGCTTGAGCCTAACAACAAAATTTCAAAGTAGCAAAGTTTTGGACATCACAAGTCTAGACAACAAAAGTTTGCACCTCAACAGCACGGGTTTGTGCCCAAGCGCTAGAGGCTCGCCAATAAGTCGAGTGCAAGACCCCATAGGAAAATGGGAAGATTTCCAAGAATTGGGGCTGAGAGACTTTATTCCATTGAACAATATTGGTTGAGTGAAGTCAAACCTTGAAGAAAGTCTAGGTTTGTTGCTTTTCATAAGCTTAAACAACAATTTAATTCCCGGGTGTCAACTTATAATACAATTTTTCAACATAATGCACCCAAATCTTTTTCTCAATTTCATTTTGATTACAAGGAACCAAATGGATACAAGCTACCTACTCTTGGATTAATGGGATCTAAGTGGATTTGGATGTTAAAAATTACTAACACTAAAGAACCCAAGCAAGTATAGGTACCTAAAAGGACTTAATTTTGTTTGCAAATAATTTGGTACTTTGATAGTTGATGGTCATGCAATGGCATTTGACTAGCAACAAAGCATGTCTAGTGGATTTAAAAAGCATCAAAGGACCAAGAGTGATTTTCTGAGGAAATGAAAGTCATGGTTGACAAAAGGCACTAGAGCAATAATAAAAAGTGGATTAAAGATCAAAGACGTATCCTTTGTTGAAGGTTTGAAATTCAATTTACTTAGTACAAGTCAATTTTGTGACAGAGGGTATGTTGTGGAGTTTTCCAAATATAAATGCCAAGTCAAGAATGAAACTTCCAAAGAAATAGTGATTGTTGGAATGAGAAAAAAAAATATGTATATTGTAGAATGGAACACTATCAAGAAGTATATTTGTCTAATAGTTAGCAACTCAAGCTCCACTCGTTGAAAATAACATAGAAAGTTCAACCATTTGAATTTTAAAATTATCAAAAAGCTTGGTAGAAAGGAATTGGTTGAAGGACTACCCAACGTTGTGTTAAAAATGGACCAGATTTGCGATGCATGCCAAAAAAGAAAACAAATCAAATTGTCATTCAAATTCAAGTCACATGAATCAACTTCAAAACCATTAAGTCTACTACACATGAATATCTTTGGACCAGTTGATCTAGTAGGTGTAAATAGTAAGAAATATATTCTTGTTATTGATGATGAATTTTTCAGGTACACTTGGATAATTTTGATCAAGAAAAAGAATGAAGTTGAACAAAGACTACCAGAACTACTAAAACAACTTCAAAATGAAAAAGAAGTCACAATTGCTAAGATAAGGTTAGATAGAAGAACATAGTTTGTAAATGGTGTTATTTAATCCTTATGCAATACATATATATAAAACTTTAGAGAAAAAAAAAACATTGTACCTTAAAGGATGGTGAAAGCCGACAGATTAATCATAGGAGCTTGAAAGAGATCTAAGAATATATGTATTTATAAAGTTTTTAAGAATATTTTTGAATTAATAAAACATACATATTCCTGATGGGCTATGAATAGTTAATACCAAGGAGCCTTGGGAATGACTATTTCCATGGCAATGGGAATAGCCCATTCCATGGAATTCTATTCCTTATGGTAAAAATCAAACCAAACAGCATAATAGACCTATTCCACGGAATGACATTATATTTCCAATTTATTACACTAACCAAACATCACGTTAATGTTTGACAGATAAGAACAATGGTCGACACTATTAGAAAAATTAGCAAAATTGACATTTTAAAAGATCATTTTGAGATATTAATTTCAGTGGAGTTTACTTTTTATTTGGGTCAGATAAAAGTGGATTCAGATTCTCTTAGTTGAGATGATGAATTTGATATATATTATGTTGGGAAAATGGCAATAAATGGCATTTTAAGTGGCCATTTTGTGGTATAAATATATGTAGGGTCCACATCCGATTTGGGTCGGGTCAAAGTGGATTCGGATTCTTCGTAGTGAGACGAAGAGATCGATATATTATACGCTGAAAATGGATAATGGGTGAATGAGAAAATTGGTTCTCAAGGTAACCCATTTGAGATGGAATTTGTGAGGAAAAAGCTTTGTGTAAGCCTTTTGTCCCACATTGGTTGGGAATGAAGATTTCACCCACTATATATACAAAGGTCCTTTTATAACTAAGTAACTTGTATAGCATAGATGTTCTCTCTCGCGTGCAGGGGTGCAAATCAAATCCCAAACTGAGGCTAAAAAGGCTTGCAAGAGATGCTATAATCTAGATCGTTGAGACTAATTCAGTATGTTACAGAATTAATTCTTATTAGTTTTGATCATAACATCTAGAATTACATCTAGAATTAAAGGGTAGAATTAAAGTCTCTTGTTAGTGGGTGGTTAAATGGGGAGTTAGTAGCAGATTTAATGCTTTACTAGTGGGAGGAGGTTACAATGCTAGGAATGTCATGATAAATGCCATTACTCATTCATCTCCTATATATTCTTCTAGGTGAGCAGCAGCTTTACTAAGTGTCAAGAACACAAGATATACGTGATATACATATACACGAAATACATATTTTCCACCTCGAAAAATCTGCTCAACCTTCCTTCAAGCCACCTGTGTTCATCCCACGTTCTCGTTCGCCGGGTCCCAAGTTTGTGTGCTCAAACACAGGGATCGTAGTACGTTTTATCCTGGGAAACCTAGGCCGCAACGCTCCAGCACCCTGGGAGGCGGTAAATAAGGTTTTAAGGACAGAGGCAACTCGACTCGTGCTTCCAACTACCCCCAACTTCATCCATATTCGTCCCCGTGTTATTCCAGGTTTATCTAACCTTTGTGTAGGTTTAAATTCCTGGAATTATTTATTTGTTTGTTTGTTTTTTGTGGATCTTCTATTTCGTCCATTTTCTTGGGTTTTTCGAGAATTATTTCCAACATATTATACACTAAAATGCGCCCGTTAAAATTGGGAAAATAAAGTTTGCGAAGACTTTTAAGTAGCATTTTGTTGGGTAGAGGACGGTAAAGGCCAAGTCTAGCAGCACCTAGCGTCTTGAAAACGTGTGGCAGTATAAGAAAATAAAGTTGCATCTTCGCTACTAGGTATAGGTTTTGATGTAAGTGATAAACACACTATCCTAACAAGTAGTATTAGAGTCAGGCACATTTGTCCCACTATGGGAAAGCATTTATAAATACAATTCTCCTTTTCAAAGGAGTTTGAATTGTATACCACCCCCCTCTCTCACGAACGCAATTCTCCTTTTTAAAGGAGTTTGAATTGTATATCATCCCTCTCTCTCATGAACACGGGCGGGGCTGTGCGAATCAAATATCAAAATTAGCTTCAAATATCAAAATTAGCTCAAAAAACTTAAACTAAGGGGTGCCAAATGCTCGTCCAAAAATAAGATTTCGCCAAATTTTCAAAATACTTTGAGGCATCTTATTGTCTATGCCTTACAATTGGCCTATCGCATTACTATTATCGTAATGTACTAGAAATTAGTGAGTTAATTCTGATTAGTTTAGGAATTAATCATGATCCAAGGGGAATCGTCACAGAGAGCTCACTTGCCACTTGAGCTACCCCATTGGGTTCTCCTACATACTCTCTACTCTCTACCCTCTAAAATTTTGCCAACACTTTTATAAAATTTGAAGTGTTCAAAAAATTGTGTGTTTAAATATTTTTGTTAGTAAATCATTGTATCATGAGAAATCGATATTTCAACGTTCCTAGCATCCTCAAGAGTAAGCGAATCAGTTTAAGAAAATTATGCGTGACACAAGCCTTGAATTTTTCGTGTTATTACCGTAACTAGAATTTTGAGAATATATTTTGATTTAAAGTTCCCTACGACCTCACAAACGTTGCACTGCACAAGGAAGGGTTTTCCTATATGTTGTAAGGCATCGCATGTAACTCAACACGGAGAAACATATTTTGCATCATGCAAAACAAAGATTTCTTTCATCAAAATTATCTGAACTACAAAAAGACAGAACATGCTATATATACCCTAGCCTATTATCTACATAATCAGCCAAAACAAAGGCCAAACAAGAGCTTCACAAAATCAACTAAATATGCATAAGGCTAGAAACAAAACTCTTATTTGAAATTCAAATGTTAATAGAATTCTACTCTAAATTTGAGATGCGTTTATCTTATAACTCCATCTCCAACTAGGAAAGGCCTAAGAAACCTTTTTGATGGGGATATTGGGTACGGGCCAGGAAAAACTGGGCTTGGGTCGGTGGGCCAGGCCAAGGCAGGTCCAGGAAGCCCACATGCCCCCACCGGCCGTGGGTGGCGCCGGGGGGCGCGCTGGCAGCGCCCGGCCAAGGCGCGGCCAGCGCACCGGGTGCGTGGCCGCGCCGCGGCCCGGCACCCCCTTTGCGCCCCGTGTCACGCACCGCGGGCGGCCGATGGGTGTGAGGAGTGGGGGTGTGGCATGCGATGCGGTGCACGTGGACCACGTGGCGCGAGAGGCTGGGTGAGGTCTCTGAAGCGTACACGTGGACGGCTAGGATGGGGGTGGCTCGGTATAAATAGGGGGCGCGGTTGTCATAAGGGACACATCTGAACACGGCAGGTACTACGGTCTAGTGGTACCGGCTTCTTACCTTCAACCCCCCGTCGCGGGTTCGATTCTCGTAGTCACTTTGTAATCGCCTGGGCTCTAGTTTGTTAGACCCGACACTCCCTATCCTGTTTATGGTGGACCCGATCCGTTAAAACCATCACTGGCACCATCTGTGGGGACTGATACTGAAAGTACGTGTCCTTTATACAACCCCTCAAGGGTTAGTTCCTCAAGTCAGGCCATATTTCTGAGTTGGTTCCTTGTACAATGGTTGTCCCACCTACTGAACAGCCAGGGGGCCCGGCCCCTGGAAGAAACGGAGGAGGCGACGAAGTGTTGGTTTCGGTCCAAGCGGAGGAGCATCCTACCCTCCCGGAGGGTAGAGGACACGGGGATCGCGCTGCACAAGGAAGCCAACCTAGTGCGGCCGAACCCCCTAATGGAAGGCGATAGGACATCATTGTCCCTCGACCTTCCCAAACAGACGTGCGAGGGCGACACGTATCGGGGGATATTAGTTTGGAAGGAGAGGGCGAAAGTGTTTATCGCTCGATGGAACGTTGGGCTAACCGACGGACCGACCCCCGCGAGGACTGGATCCGCAGAATCGACGCGAAAATGGAAGAGTTAGTCCGGTGGAAAGAATTGGGAGACCACTCGGTCGTACCCAAGATAACAATCACCCCGCCATTCACCCCGGAGATCATGGGCGAACCTCTCCCGCCCAACGTGAGAAGGTTCGATGGAACTGGTGACCCGCAAGAACACATATTGCCATACCAGGCCGCCATGATGCTGATGGGGTCGTCCGAGGCAGCCATGTGCCGAGCCTTTTTCTCCACGTTGGCAGGAGGAGCTCAGCGTTGGTTCACCAACCTACCCGGTGGACCGATAGGTTCTTTTCACGAATTGGCGATGAAATTCATCACCTGCTTCATGCGGGGGAGGAGGAGTAAAAAACATTTCACACACCTCGCAAGCTTAAAGCAAGGGAAGAATGAGACCCTAATGGAATTCCTTGTCCGTTGGCGAACGGAGGAGGCCGAAGTGGATGACATGGATGATAGGTCGGCCATTGCCATGTTCATCTCTGCCCTAAGAGCGGGGGACCTATATAAAAGCCTACGCCGCAAAACGCCGAGGACCTACACGTCGCTGATGATAAAAGCCGACCGTTATGCGGAGGCGGAGGAAGCGAACCGCCTGAAATATCTGGAGGAGGAAGGGAGCAAGAGGTCACGAACGGAAGGGTCCTCGAAGTCCGGGGGTAGCATGACTTCCCACCCCCGGCGGGGCGGGGAAGAAAGAAAGAAAACCAACACAGGGAACAAGTCCCATGCGGGTTCCCGCATTCCACCTTGGGCAACGGCACCCCCCTCGGGCAGGACGCCTCACTTGGTACCGTTCACTCCTCTGAGAGCCCCACCAAACGACATATTGGCCTATGCCAAAGAATGTCACATGGTGAGAGCACCAGACCCGCGCCCCGATCCCCTAGGGGCGGACATGTCAAAATATTACAAATAGCATCGTTGCCATGGGCACAACACGAACGACTGCCAAGCATGGAGGAAAGAAATAGAGAGACTGATACAGGCCGGCAAGTTAGGTAACTTTATAGATTGGGACAGGATGGCTAGAAGGGACACGCGGGGAAGGGGCGCAACACCCCAAATACCACAAAACGGGAAAGAGAAAAACACGGACGAAACCAATCGACCGGTAATTAACGTCATATTTGGAGGAGAAGCCTTGGGGGCCCTGGGGGAACAGGCCTTCGTGGGGGCCGTCGATGACCGCCTGGCCACAAAGAAGCCCCGACGGGAGCCCATCTGGTTCTCGGACAAAGACCTTCCTGCGAGGTCGACGGCCCCGAAGGACGCCCTTGTGATCTCTATGGTGGTTAACGGCGCTTGCGTAAAGAGAGTGCTAGTCGACACCGGAAGTAGCGTCAATGTCATGTACCATGACGTATTCCTGAAGCTGGGACTCAGCGAGGACCAGCTTACACACGTACGAACCCCGTTGGCCGGATTCACTGGAGACACGGTGGAAACGGAAGGATCGATAACTTTGCCGGTCGAGCTGGGCACCCCACCCCGGGTTCTAGAAATGCACATGGAATTTGTCATAGTCAAGGTGACGTGTGCCCACAACCTCATCTTGGGAAGACCAGGGCTGGTCGGTTTAGGAGGACTCATCTCGATGGAGCACTTATGTCTAAAATTCCATACGGTGGCAGGAGTGGGGACCGTTAGGGGAGATCAGCACTTAGCCCGAAAATGTTATAGCACGGCATGCGAGAAACTGGTGGCAGGCCCCCTGCCGGTCCATACCGTGGAGCTGGAGAGGGAGAAAAGTACCGGACCAGAACCTGCAGTAGAGTTAGAAGAAATCCCACTACACCCTAGTCGCCCTGACAGGTGTGTGAGAATAGGCAAGGGACTCACCCCCGAGCTACGGGAGCAGGTGATGGTCGTCCTAAGGGCATACTCCATCGTATTTGCTTGGGGCCCAGAGGACATGCCGGGCATAGACCGCTTCATTATCACACACAAATTGGCGGTGGATTCGAGTTTCCGACCCATTAAGCAGAAACGCCGCCACCTGTCGGCTGATCGAAGGGCCTTTGTGAAAGCGGAGGTGGACACGTTGTTGGCGATAGGTCATATCCGAAAAGTGATGTATCCGGCATGGCTAGCCAACGTCGTGTTGGCCCCAAAACCCCCCACATGGCGAATGTGCGTAGACTACACGGATCTCAACAAAGCTTGCCCTCAGGATCCCTTCCCCCTACCCCGCACCGACCAGCTGGTAGACGAAACCGCTGGATGACAACTACTCAGCTTCATGGATGCGTTTAAGGGGTATCACTAGATATTCATGGCGAAGGAAGATGAGGAAAAAACGGCGTTCGTCACCCCGGATGGTGTATATTGCTATAGAGTCATGGCTTTCGGCTTAAAAAATTCGGGCGCCACCTTCACCCGCATGGTGGTAGAAGTATTCAAGGACTTACTTGGCAACATCATGGAAGCCTACGTTGACGATATGCTAGTAAAAAGCAAGGAGGCCTCGACCCATCCAGAGTATCTAGCCAAGTGCTTCAAGATCATGAAGCAAAAGAACCTGCGCCTAAACCCAAAAAATGGGCCTATACATATATAAAAAAGGAGAGTGGGGGTTAAAAAAAAAAAAAAAAAAGACATGCAGAAGGAACCAGACAAAAGGTACTCACGTTCATCAAATCTCCAACCAAGTGCGAACTCAAGGCGTCCATGGGACTGCTGTCCATCCAGAACCGAGTAGGGGCGTGTTAGGAACATCATGTAATAGGTTTTGATGATACCAACTGTTAAGTAGAAATCCCCGAGTCTCGACGCATAGGCAAAACGCTGTAAGTTCGACAAGTAAACCAAGAGCGAAAATACAACCGAGTAACTTTGAGCTCAACTCGGAAAATATTTAAGCTTGAGGTAAATTTGTTTGAACATCTTAGAAGTCTCGTGTATTGTAATCATATAGACAGATCAGAAGAAGGCATGGGACAACACTGGAGGAATAAGGGTCTGCGAGACATCAACTAAGTCTCGAGACATAAGCAGAGTTCGAGAGGTAGGACCTCTCGATACAGTTATCCAGTTCGAGACATAAACAGAGTTCGAGAGATAGACCTCTCGATATTTGAGTTCGAGACATCAAGCGATCAAGATATCAACCTTGGTCTCGATACACTAACAATTCTCCAACAAAGCTGAATGACGGTCATACTTAAAGTTTGGAGAAGAAGAATATCATGGAGATGGAATAATGAAGAGGTGCCGAACGTGAAGATTTCAAAATGGGCGGAAATGGATGACACGTCAGATTTCCACCACAAACGGTCAAAAGGTGCACCAATGCTGAAGTGGTCTGATTCCCTACAATCAAGGAATAATGGGAATATAAAAAGAGTAACTTTTACCAAAAGACAAAATTGGAGCATGGACTCAAGAAAAGTGAACTATGGAATATTCACTACAAGACAAAGAGGTTCAAGTTACAAGATCACCACTCCATGAAATATGCTGAAAATACGCAAGACCCATGATCAGCATGGGAGACAAATTTCAAACGGAATAATTTTCCCTCCAACGGAATTATTCCTCTACTCTCATATATAAGGACGTAAAGACACAGAAAAAAAAAAAGGAAAAAGAGAGAAAAAGGAGTTAAAAAGAAAAGAGGTTCGAAATTCTTAAGAAGTGTCTGTCTAAAACGTTCAAGTGCAAGTGCTCAACTTGGAATATCATCCTGATATTCAAAACAGCGAGAAAACACATCTTAGTGTTTCAAGAGAGTTACAAAGCTTAAACTGTTATACATCCAGAAGGTGACCGAAGCTGCTCTACATCGAAGTTGATTCAACGATAGCTTGTGGTCAGATTGGAGCCTGTTACATTCAACTGTGACAACCAAAAACACCTTGCTTTGGATTAAGCGAGAGAGGTGGAGTAACCTGGCAGCTGTCCGAGTGAAAGAAACCTGAGGCTTGACGCGGGCTTGGTGATCAAAGGTCAAGTGCTCGAGAGGTGGAGTAGCTGGAAGCGGGGAGAAAGACCTTGGAGAGGTAGAGTAACCTGGGAGCTGTCTTGTGAAGATCCTGAGGCTTGACGCGGGCTTGGTGATCAAAGGTCAAGTGCTCGAGAGGTGGAGTAACAAGAAGCGGGGCGAAAAACCTGAGGCTTGAGGCGGGCTTCGTGATCAAAGCTCAAGCGCTCGATATTGTACTAAAAAGGGAAGTTTTTAGTGCAATCCTTCCAGGGAGTTTCTGGAAGAAGAGTGGACGTAGGCGGGTTGGCCGAACCACTTAAAAATCTCTCTTGCATTTACTTACTGTTTTTATCTCTCGCTAACCTCTCGATTGCACTGCATATAAACGCACTTCTCGAACTAACTCAAACTCGTGCTAACTAAAAGGGGATAACATTTCCGCTGCGCATAAAACTTTGTCTTCACCTCGTGAGGTATCGAACCTAAACATCCTAAGTTCAATACACACGAGAGGTTGAAAAGATTTGCAAAATCTTATACAAGTCTATTCACCCCCCCCCCTAGACTTGTACCCCATCCCCTTGGGACCAACAATTGGTATCAGAGCAAGTTCTCTGATCGATATAAACCTTTGTTTATATTGCCTAGAGATCCTTCTTTGAAAAATCTTTTGAAAATATTTTCAAAGCACGAGATAAATTTTAAAAATGGACAGCATGTTGTCGAGACATCTTCTCTTTGATCTTAGCAGGTTCGATGACTGGAAAACACGCATCCTTGCGTATCTATCAGCCCTCCATGATGAGATGGCCGAAGTAATAACATCTGGACCAGTCAAGATCATGATGATAAACACGACTGCTGAGCAAACCAGAGATACACCAAAGTATGTCCCCAAACCTAGGGAAGAATGGACAAGTGATGATAGGAAGAGAAACAACTTGGACAACATTGCCAAGGATATTCTCTTCAGAGCTATAGACGAAACCATCTTTCCAAAAGTAAGAAAGTGCAAAACGGCGAAAGAGGTATGGGATACTTTGATGTTAATTGGTGAAGGTGACGAACAGGAGAAGGAGAACAAGCTCACCGTGGCCATGAAGAAGTTCGAGGACTTCAAGATGAAGCCAGGGGAGAGCATCGACAGCATGGAATCTCGTTTCATGAAGCTATCAATAGAGATCAATGATCTCGAGAAGGAGATTCCACAAAAGGAGCTAAACCTGAAGGTCTTACGAGGCCTTACCAAGGAGTGGGATATGAAGGTGATCACAATGCGTGATCACAGGGATTTGAAGAACACCACAACCGACCAACTATTCAGAGATCTCAAAGCCTTCGAATTTGAGATGTTTCCAAGAGATGAGGACGTGGTGGACAGACGGAATGTGGCACTGGTTGCGGACCAACCAACCACCTCCTCAAGGTCAGATCCTAATCCCACTGATTTTTTATCTGACGAACAGTTTGCTTTCTTCATAAGAAAATTCAGGAAGTTCATGAAGAAGACACCGGAAAGCAATACAAGTTCACCTTCCTCCTCAAGAAGGAAAAATGAAAAATACACATCCAGAGGAATGGAGGAAGAAGATCAAGGTCTATGCTACAACTGTAGGAGACCGGGGCACTTCAAGGCTGACTGTCCTTACCCTAAGGTAAGCAAGTATCAAGGCCTAGAATGTAGGAACTCCAGGAGAAAGGAGGAACCTAAAGAGAAGCCAGCACAAAGTGGCTTCAAGGGAGATACAAAGAAACATCTGCGCAGAAAGGCGCTTGTTGCTGAGGAACTCGAGAGAACAATCGAGGAGTCCGAGACGTCGAGCTCCAGTGAAAGCAGCAGCAGCTCAGAGGATGAGAGGGGGCTCATCTGCTTATACACCGAGGAAGAAGAGAATCAATGCCTAATGGCCATTGACAATGAGGTAACCTCTACTTCCACATCTCGCTGCTCTACTTCTACCTCTCGTTGTTCTTCTTTCAGAAGCGATGAAGATCCCTTTGAGATGCTTGAAACATTTAAAAGGGATCTCGCAGTCGCTAATAGCACTCATGCCAAAATCAGGGAAGAAAACAGCAAGCTAACCGCTGAAAGAGATATGCTTAAGAACGTCTCGAAAGAGAATTCAGAGCTAACTCTCAAAGTAAGTGAGTTAGAAGCTAAAGTAATCCAACTGACTGAAGAGTGCAAAACTCGAGAGATCACCGAAAATGATCTTAGAAAGGTTATAGCATCATACACTGATTCCTCCAAAGCTATGGAGAAAATGGTGAATGATCACAGACCTACAAGTGATAGAACCGGTCTAGGGTTCCATCGAGACCATCTCTCGAGAAATAAACAGACCAACGGTTTGGGAACTTCAAGAAATGGAGGATCTCAACCCAAACCAAATAAAGGTCATAAAGGACCAACAGAAAAGACCAGAGTAGCTATTCATAAACCGTCCCTATACACCAGCAATGGAAAGTATAGGAAAGCTACGAAGAATGGCCGGGTAAACAATATCGAGAGATCACCTCGCTATCTCTCGCAAGGTCATTCCAAGTACAAAAAGAGCTACATTCCATATAATGCGCCTCAAGGCAAATATGGAAGGTCTGAGATCCACATAGTTAGGAACTCACGGATGGAGAAAGGCAGACTCTATCAATCTAGTGAGGATTGGTCATCGAATCACAATGTCTGGAAGAAACCTCACTTTCAGCTATTTCACATGACCAAACAGCGTATGAAAGGCATGGTGCATAAGCCGGTCGAAAAGTCTCTACCTAAGTTGATTTATGCACCAAAGAGGCCTAAAACTTTTGCTAGTATTCCTTATGATTATCAAACGTACAATGGCTACATTGCGCCTAGGCCTGGAATAATGGGCACAAGGTATAAATGGATGCCTAAACTCACTAACCCACCAGGACCCAAAGTTTGGGTACCTAAACTTGCTTAATTGCCTTGCAGGACACCAGGGACATGTGGTTCATTGACAGTGGATGTTCGAGACATATGACGGGAAATCTAACACTGCTAGAGAACATCCAACCTATCGAAGGTCCCTTGGTGACATTTGGCGACAACGAGAAGAAGGGACGCACAAAAGCTGTTGGTGAAATTCAAAAGAATGAGCTGGTTATTAAGGGAGTATCCTACGTTGAAGGGCTCAAGTTCAATCTCCTTAGTACAAGCCAGTTCTGTGACAAAGGCTACAAGGTTGTCTTCACCAAAAGCAAATGCCAGATTATGAACGAGGAATCTCTCGAAGTCGTCTTGGAAGCAGCAAGGAAAGGAAACATGTACATAGTGGATTGGAGGTCTGCAAAACCATCCCTATGTATGCTAGCAAGGAGCAAGGAAGATTTATGCTGGGATTGGCATAGTAAGCTTAGTCATCTGAACTTCAAGACTATCAACAAGCTTACTAAGAGGAACTTAGTGGAAGGACTGCCCAAAGTGACGTTTCGAAAGGATAAAATTTGTGAGGCATGTCAACGTTGCAAACAGATCAAATCCTCCTTCAAGAGCAAAGCCGAGACATCATCCACTAGACCATTAAGTCTTCTTCACATGGACTTATTTGGCCCAGTGGATCCACCCAGCATAAAGGGAAAGAAGTACACTCTTGTGGTAGTAGATGACTACACAAGATTCACATGGACCGTGTTCTTAACCAAGAAAAGTGAGACAAAAATTGCCCTGCCAAATCTCTTGAAGCAAGTTCAAGTTGAAAAGGATGTCTCGATACTAAAGATCCGGTCAGATCAAGGTGGAGAGTTCATAAATCAAGTAATCGAGAGCTACTGCAACGAGAACGGGATTCATCATCAACTGTCAGCTGCTCGAACGCCTCAACAGAACG
The DNA here is from genome assembly GCF_003576645.1 of Ipomoea triloba. Lineage (NCBI taxonomy): Eukaryota > Viridiplantae > Streptophyta > Magnoliopsida > Solanales > Convolvulaceae > Ipomoea > Ipomoea triloba. Next base: position 26,999,058 of record NC_044917.1, read on the forward strand.
GGGTTGCTGAAAGAAGGAATAGAACTCTCAAAGAAGCCGCAAGGACCATGCTCTCACAAGCCAACATATCACAAGGATTTTGGGCAGAAGCAATCAACACAGCGTGCTACACCCAAAATCGGTCCTTGATCGTAAAAGGAGTTGGAAAGACTCCATATGAGTTGTGGAATGGAAGAAAACCGAATGTAAGCCACTTCCACACATTCGGGTGCAAATGCTATATCCACAACAATGGGAAGGCTCAACTAAGAACCTTTGAAGAAAAGGCAGATGATGGAGTATTTCTGGGATACTCATCGACAAGCAAAGCATTCAGAGTCTTCAACAAACGGAGTTTGGTGGTTGAAGAGTCCATACATGTTACCTTTGATGAAAGGGCATCGACAGATCAACCATCAAAGACAACGGAAGCAGCTGAGGAAGATCAGCCAGAGTCTATCGAGAGATCAAACTTACCTCTCGAAGACAAGCAGTCGATAGTTCGAGACGTAGCGGAACTCCAGTCAGAATCAGATGATGAAGAGTCTACCAAGAAGAAAGCTCCTGACTCAGTTGATCAAATCCAGATCATAGATGTTCAACCCACATCTCAACCTTCAACGGAAGCATCAACTGAGGAGCCACAACCCAACCTAAGATGGTTGAAGAGTCACCCTGCTGATCAAGTGATTGGAGATGTACGTGACAGAGTTCAAACCAGATCAGCATACAGAGAAAGCATGTTTGCTTGCTTTCTATCTCAAATAGAGCCTAAGGTGATCGAAGAGGCTCTATGTGATCCAGTTTGGGTGCAAGCCATGCAAGAGGAACTTCATCAGTTTGAACGGAACGATGTTTGGGAACTAGTTCCGAGACCTCATCATCAGAATGTCATTGGTACAAAGTGGGTTTTCAGAAACAAGATGAATGAGGATGGAGTTATTGTTAGGAACAAGGCCAGACTTGTTGCCAAAGGCTACTGTCAGGAGGAAGGAATAGATTTTGATGAAACCTTCGCTCCAGTGGCACGTCTCGAAGCCATACGCATCTTTCTCGCATATGCCGCCTTCAAAGACTTTAAGGTATATCAAATGGATGTCAAGAGCGCTTTTCTGAACGGACTTCTCGAAGAAGAGGTGTACGTTGAACAACCTCCGGGTTTCTTGAAGGACGTGGGAGCTGACAAAGTATACAAATTAAAGAAGGCACTTTACGGCTTAAAACAAGCTCCGAGAGCTTGGTATGATACCTTATCCTCTTTTCTACTTCAGTGTGGGTTCACCAAAGGCCTAGTGGACAAAACATTGTTTAGAATTAAGGACGGGGATCACATCTTATTGGTGCAAATCTATGTGGACGATATCATTTTTGGAAGCACCAATCCAGACTTGTGCGAGAAGTTCTCCAGATTGATGAAAGGGAAGTTCGAGATGAGCATGATGGGAGAACTAAACTACTTCCTTGGATTACAAGTGAGACAGCTTAAGGAAGGCATCTTCATCAATCAGGAGAAATACACCAAGGATCTGCTCAGAAAATACAATATAGAAGGGAAATCCTCAGTCAAAGTACCCATGGGAACCTCTCTACGTATCGATGTCGACAGTGAAGGTCGAGAGGTCGATCAGACTACTTATCGAGGTATCATCGGATCTCTTCTCTATTTAACTGCTAGTAGACCAGATATATCCTTTGCAGTAGGTGTATGTGCTAGGTTTCAGGCAAGTCCTAAGGAAAGTCACTTAAATGCATCTAAAAAGATTCTTAGATATCTCAAAGGTACGCAAAGTGTTGGACTTTGGTATTCGAGAGGTGGATCTTTCGAACTTATGGGTTATTCAGATGCGGACTTTGCCGGCTGTAAGATAGATCGAAAAAGCACATCAGGGACATGTCAGTTTCTAGGTAGAAGACTTGTCTCATGGTTTAGCAAGAAACAGCATTCGATAGCTACAAGCACCGCTGAGGCAGAGTATGTAGCAGCTGGAAGTTGCTGTGCTCAGGTTTTATGGATGAAGCAACAATTACTGGATTATGGGGTTGAGTGTAAGGAGGTTAAGATCATGTGTGACAATACAAGTGCTATTGCCATCACCCACAATCCAGTGTTACATTCTAGAACAAAGCATATTGATATTAAGTATCACTTCATCCGAGACCATGTTGAGAGGAAGGACATTATTTTGGAATATGTTGCAACGGAGGAGCAACTAGCAGATATTTTCACAAAAGCATTATGTGAAAATAGATTCTCTCAACTAAGGTTAGAATTGGGAATGATAGAATTGGAATGAATGGTCAAATCTTATCTTCTTGTATTTAGTGCCATGAACTGTTTCGCATGTGAGGGGCGGTTTCATCAACTTTATGGCAGCTTTGGAGTTACACAAGCATTGAATGGTCATTCATATTGCATCCCGTGACTCAACAGTGGTAACCTTATTGGGCTATAAATAAGAGGGTTTCTTTCAGAAGTTCATATCATCAACTTCCCATGGAGAAAAAGAAAGGAAAAGATGATGTTCCATTCTTTTATAGAGGAAAGAAACCGGCAGTCAAGTCCAAAGATTTTCAAGGAGAAAACTATCCAGAATCAACGAAGGGTGAACAGATTACGGAGCTTCCTGATAATCCAAGCAAGAATCCTATTCCCATCCAAGGTGAATGGATCCCCAAATACGAGGAGATCCACAACGATGGGATACTGGAATCGGGAGAAGAGTCCTGCATAAGGGGGACTCCTACTGCTGCACATTCTGGAAAAGGGCCTTCCTCAACCAAATGGAGAACCAAGGGAAATGGAGAGGAAGACCAGATGGGACTTTCTGAGGTCTGCAGCAGCCAAAGGGATGATCATACCTAATCCAAAGACATTAAGAGGATTAGCGATGAAGATGGTCACTCCCAACTACAGTAAGCAGCTCCGGAGAGGAGAACAAGAAAAGGGAATAGCCACCCCTAGTTCTGTTATTAGACAAATAGGACTTTAGATGGCTAGTTTCTGCTTTAACGATAGATTCCTATTAGGCTGACCAAGGCCAAACAAAAGTTTCTAAGGAATCTAATAGGATATTGATTCATATGTAATGTATCTGGAAATCACTAAATGAACTTAAGGATATGTTCCAAGTGATATCTTTTAGATGAATCAAACTTGTCTCTCTCGCAATCTATGTTCGAAAGGTAGTTCGAGAGGTCACCCGATCAGTTTGTCTATATACGTTATGTCTCGAAGAAGGGTAGTTCGAGAGGTCACTTCGAAAGATAACAAACTGATATCTCTGAACGGAGGAATAAGGAGGGTTAGGGATCAATCACTCAGGGGGAAGATCCTTAACCAGATCAAGACGGAGGAATAAGGAGGTTTAGGGATCAATCACTCAGGGGGAAGATCCTTAAACTCATGTGGAAGACAATTCACCTTCGAGAGGTGAATCCGATAAGTTCAACGAATATATGAAGGGAACGGCTAACTTTGGATATTAATGCTAGCCACGTGGTCATCGGTTACTGGCGGTTTTCTGCACTTAAGGGAGTTATCTTGATTAGTGGGAGCATGATCATATAGTTACTTTTCTTTATTACCCCACTATCCTGAATCTAAAACCGCTCTGTTAATTTACCAAAAATACCCTTATTTTTCATATACGCTGACCGTTACTAGGGGTATTTCTGACCTTTTACTTCCTTAAAGAAAACCGGTATCCTTCCTTGGGTCAAGCTCTCAACCCTACCCATATATCCAACCCGAATCCACACGATATAAAAGCCAAATCCTTCTTCTTTACCCGGATTCAAGCTAAAACCGTTTACCCAAAATCCCCAAATCCTAAACGCAGTACACATTCCCTCCAAAACATCTAACCTTCATCAATGGCGTCCGAATCCTCTACATCAACCTCATCTTCCGACGCATATCAGAGGGAGTTGCTACACATTCGCTCTCAGATCAAACAAGTCAAGGCGGGGAGTATCCTTGACAGAAATGGCTTCATCACCAACTCCCCTAATCCAAAAATGGCGGAAAAAGTCCTGAAGAAGTTTGAGAAAGCAGGACTGATGAAATACATGACGCACGACTACGGGACCGTTCACCCCCTCGACTTCACAGAATGGTTCGCAAATGCCAAGGTCACGAAGGGTAAAATCGAAAGCCGCTTTAATGATTTTCCCATCACAACATCTGTAGGTGACCTCAGAGCGGCATTTGATTTCGCGTCATCGGAGGAAGCAGTCAAGCATCTATCGGATTACGACTTGGACAAGCAAGCCTTCTGGGAGAAAATCCGACTAGCGACTGCACCACCCAGAGCATCCTCTGCCCTCCGCAAGTACCACCTAAAGGAGAGGTTTGCTCTCGCTGCCGACCTAATCATGAAGTTTGTGCTCGGCAAGGTGTCCGGAACTGACGAGGTTAGTCTAGACCTCCTCAAAATCCTCCATGCCATTTGGAACAACAACAAGCTGGACTGGGCACATATTATCTTCAACTTCCTTCAACAGCAAGTGATGCGCTCAGTCTCCAACGCCAACCTATCGATCAGTAAAAAGGTTGGTTTCGGCTTTGTTGTGCAATTTCTCTTAAGCTTGAAGGGCTTCGAACTGAGGGAGGGAAAAGAGATTCATCGAAATACCTATATGGGTAGGACGAAATCTCTAGTCCCCAAAACTAAAGGTGTTAAGGCTGCACCTTCTCCCTCACAGCCAAAAGGAAGGGGCAAAAGGAAAGCCCAAACCAAGGGAAAGAATTCTGATGATGAACCTCTCGATGTACTGATACAAAGGGTTCATCTGCCAAAGAGGGCTAGGAAAACCAAAACTGCTGTTGTCACCCAGATCCGAGAGGTAACACCCTCTGTTGTTCAAGTACCGTTTGAGGACAGGGCACAAGCCCAGGGGGAACCTCAGGCTACACTGGCCACTGAGGTTGAGAGAGTATCCCCTACCAGGTCCCTGTCAGCAGCCTTCTCTGTCGGTCTGTACGCTGGTGATGATGCTGAAGGAGATGTTAACTCTGTTGGTTTATCTCGAGAGATGGCTCGAGAGGTTGAAGGTACTGGGATTAGTGATCCAGTACAAGGGGGTGCAGAAGAACCACGTGAGATGGTTCGAGAGACAGACTACACAGTCAGGATGGGAGATGATCTCTTGGAGCATAGTCGAGAGATCACGGCTCAGATAGACGAAGCAATCTCTGCCACTGAAATCATCTCTGATGGGCGGGATGACTTATATGAAGAAGTTTCCACTCAGTTGGCAATGGAAGCACCCACTCTTGATGACTTCTCCAGGGTGATCAGGTGGATCAACTGGAGAACCAGTTCTTTCACTCAATTGATGAGTCAAGCAGCCGAAATGGAGGCAGAAGAGCAGTTTGCACTCCAGTGGTTGGGCATCTCCGAGATCCCAGCTCATCATCTCCTAGACCTTGCCCACGAAACAAGAGTGGCTAAACTGAACAGTGGAAGAACTGATAAGGGCAAAGGAATAGCTGAAGAAACCGAGGTTGAGCCTGAGGAGGATCCAGAACTTGATGCACAATTTCGAGAAGATATCAGGCTCGCCACTGCCATCTCCTTGGGACAGAACGTTGAGTTCACGAGAGGTCCAGGAGAGACCTCTGGGGTTGCTCACGATGATATCGCAACAGCCGCAATCCCACTGTCCCAAGTCAGCAACTCTGCTCTGGACGAACAGGTAGAAGCTTCGAGAGGTGAATCCGAGACCTCTGAAGCACTTCAAGTGGCACCCAACACCGTTCTACTTTTGCCACCACCCGCGTCCACACCCTCGAACACTACAGATGAAGCACAGATAATTCGAGAGGGTGAAGTTCCGTTGCTCACACTGCCAGGTTTTACTACTGCTCCTGAAATAATCATCATCCCAGACTCATCAGAGCAGACCGAAGAGCAACACAATGAGCAACTTGAGCAGAATGCCCCAAGTCCTGCTAGTTCGAGGAGTACTGATGATAACATCGACGGTGGAAACCAGGAAGCACCTGTCGACACTGCGTCTCCAACCTCACCAGCAGATGACACAGTTCCCAGCACTGATTCGAGAGGTGATGCTAAGGGGGAACCTCTATTGGATGAAAACAGGGAAGCGTCCAATACCGAAGAACCCTCTCTGGCTGACCCTATCTCCACAGTCGCTGAAGCTGAGGCTCCAGGTTCGAGAGGTGAGGAGCAAGAAGTGATTCATCCCTCAGGTGGAAACCGGGAAGCACCTGACATGGAGCTACCTTCGAGCTCTGAACCCTGTGTCCCTGTGGATCCTCAGACAATAAATCGAGAGGTGGACTCGCATCTGCAAGTCATGGGTGGAAATCTGGAAGCACCCAAGTCCCCTCCGACAAAAGGTACATCTCGATCCTCATCTCCTACTTCTGACTATGATCAACAGGCCGAAGAAATCTTCATTGGCGAAATGCATCAATTCATGGCTGATCAATCTCAGAAGATGGCTCAGCTCGAAAGAATACTCGCTGTGGTCCGCAATGCTGCAATGCCTGCTGCTGGCACAAGTGAATCCCAAGGCCGTCATGCTGAACTTCTCGAACAGGCAATATGGGCCGAGGATGCAGCACGGAAAGCCACTGATGAAGCCGCTGTAGCTCGAGCAGAGGCTGCAAGTGCGAGGGCTGAATTAGCCGAGATGCGAGCAGAGCTTCGAGCCTTCCAATGTTCCAGTGAACTTCGACAGGATGTGATGAAGGCCATACTCGATGACCTGTCGAACCAAGTGCCTGCCCAACTTCAAGCAATCTTCGAAGGTATGTTCATCCTCCTCTCCCGTGCTGATGATGCCAACAAGGGGGAAAAGAAAGAGAAAAAGAAGGGGGAAACAACGGGCAAGAAAAGGGCAGCAAGTGAACCAGCTGGACCACCTCCAAAAATACCAAGAATCATGAGCAAAGCAGTGGAGGATGCTAAACAGGCAGAAAACCTAAGGGTACAGCGTACACTGGAAATGGAGAGAAGGAGAGAAGAGGACAGAGAAAGAAGAAGAAAAAGACAAGAACTACAGTCAGAAGAAGAAAGGAAGATAGATCTTCTCATGACAAACTTTAAGTTTGGGAACAGAGAAGACACTGAACAAATTCTGACTCTGGAGATATTCAAGCTTCTGAAAATCACTGGGATATCTACACACAGCAATATGTCTCCAGAAGAATGCATTGCCTGGTGGAAAGATGGAGTAATTGATGGTGAGTTCGTGGGGAAAGCCTACAGGAACTACAGGCATCTAGATGTCACAGATGAATACTTAAGCCTGGTAAATCCGAAAGACCCCATCAAGACACGAGAAGCCATTAACAAGAAAAGGAAAGCCAACAAGAAGTAAGCTCTCATGGTCCAAACTCCATCTCATTTCAATGTATTGATATCTATGTTGTTCTTGGTCTTATTTCTTTCAATCCTGTCTACTAAACTCTACTTTGTAAACATTCCCTTCTTATAATCATATATATCTTTTGCTGGGGGTGTTGCGTGAGTTATATTATTCATAGTTTAGTAGAGTATGTTGTCAAACTTACCATATGCGCTGAAAAATAAAATCCTTGTTAATTCTTTCTATCAAATCAGCCATATAGAGTAAGTATAAGTGTTGGCATCATCAAAAAGGGGGAAATTGTTAGGAACATCATGTAATAGGTTTTGATGATACCAACTGTTAAGTAGAAATCCCCGAGTCTCGACGCATAGGCAAAACGCTGTAAGTTCGACAAGTAAACCAAGAGCGAAAATACAACCGAGTAACTTTGAGCTCAACTCGGAAAATATTTAAGCTTGAGGTAAATTTAGAAGTCTCGTGTATTGTAATCATATAGACAGATCAGAAGAAGGCATGGGACAACACTGGAGGAATAAGGGTCTGCGAGACATAAGCAGAGTTCGAGAGGTAGGACCTCTCGATACAGTTATCCAGTTCGAGACATAAACAGAGTTCGAGAGATAGACCTCTCGATATTTGATAGACCTCTCGATATTTGAGTTCGAGACATCAAGCAATCAAGATATCAACCTTGGTCTCGATACACTAACAATTCTCCAACAAAGCTGAATGACGGTCATACTTAAAGTCTGGAGAAGAAGAATATCATGGAGATGGAATAATGAAGAGGTGCCGAACGTGAAGATTTCAAAATGGGCGGAAATGGATGACACGTCAGATTTCCACCACAAACGGTCAAAAGGTGCACCAATGCTGAAGTGGTCTGATTCCCTACAAACAAGGAATAATGGGAATATAAAAAGAGTAACTTTTACCAAAAGACGAAAGTGGAGCATGGACTCAAGAAAAGTGAACTATGGAATATTCACTACAAGACAAAGAGGTTCAAGTTACAAGATCACCACTCCATGAAATATGCTGAAAATATGCAAGACCCATGATCAGCATGGGAGACAAATTTCAAACGGAATAATTTTCCCTCCAACGGAATTATTCCTCTACTCTCATATATAAGGACGTAAAGACAGAAAAAAAAAAAGGAAAAAGAGAGAAAAAGGAGTTAAAAAGAAAAGAGGTTCGAAATTCTTAAGAAGTGTCTGTCTAAAACGTTCAAGTGCAAGTGCTCAACTTGGAATATCATCCTGATATTCAAAACAGCGAGAAAACACATCTTAGTGTTTCAAGAGAGTTACAAAGCTTAAACTGTTATACATCCAGAAGGTGACCGAAGCTGCTCTACATCGAAGTTGATTCAACGATAGCTTGTGGTCAGATTGGAGTCTGTTACATTCAACTGTGACAACCAAAAACACCTTGCTTTGGATTAAGCAAGAGAGGTGGAGTAACCTGGCAGCTGTCCGAGTGAAAGAAACTTGAGGCTTGACGCGGGCTTGGTGATCAAAGGTCAAGTGCTCGAGAGGTGGAGTAGCTGGAAGCGGGGAGAAAGACCTTGGAGAGGCGGAGTAACCTGGGAGCTGTCTTGTGAAGATCCTGAGGCTTGACGCGGGCTTGGTGATCAAAGGTCAAGTGCTCGAGAGGTGGAGTAACAAGAAGCGGGGCGAAAAACCTGAGGCTTGAGGCGGGCTTCGTGATCAAAGCTCAAGCGCTCGATATTGTACTAAAAAGGGAAGTTTTTAGTGCAATCCTTCCAGGGAGTTTCTGGAAGAAGAGTGGACGTAGGCGGGTTGGCCGAACCACTTAAAAATCTCTCTTGCATTTACTTACTGTTTTTATCTCTCGCTAACCTCTCGATTGCACTGCATATAAACGCACTTCTCGAACTAACTCAAACTCGTGCTAACTAAAAGGGGATAACATTTCCGCTGCGCATAAAACTTTGTCTTCACCTCGTGAGGTATCGAACCTAAACATCCTAAGTTCAATACACACGAGAGGTTGAAAAGATTTGCAAAATCTTATACAAGTCTATTCACCCCCCCCCCCTCTAGACTTGTACCCCATCCCCTTGGGACCAACAGGGCGGGTACCATTTCTCGTACCCCGCGACGTATGAAGTCGATATGATCCGGGTGGTAAGGACGGAGTGGCCTAGGACGAGAGGTTCCGCTGTTGCCCCTTGCGAATAGGGGATCATGGGGATCGTATTCAACTAATGGAGACTCAGGAGGCCCGGAGGGGCGATCGACCCTAACGTGATCGGGGCTATTGATGGTGATGACCTGAGGTGGTGCCGCACGAGAGGGAGAGAAAATGGCGCCAGACTCCACGCCATCCCACGTAGGATCAGCCATCACGCCGACTGAGGACTCCTCATCGTCCGAATGCGTGTGTGAAGAAGTGGGCTTACCACGAGTATTGTACACCCGGAGCATACTAGGTGTACTGGAGACAGGGGCTGCGTGGCACACGAGATGAGTAAGACAAAAACAAAAAAAAAAAGACAAAAACAAAAAGGGGGGGGGGGGGCAGAGAGCACTTACGTAAAGGAGGGCCGTCGCTGAGCTGATTCACTAGCGTGGGGTCGTGATATCTCCGATGATCGGATGGGCCATCCCCGCACAATTTGGCTCGGTCCGCGTCCAAGCCCTCGTAAGAAGGTGGCCTGAAGGGAGCAATATATTGAACCCAGACAGTGCTGAAGCCATATCCGGCTGCCCCGGGATTGTAGCTCACATACACGAATTTCTCCTTCCAATTCTTAATCAAGGATGGCAGGGAAGTCACGAAAGAATACCCAGATATTGGTTGAAGGTGGAGGAAGGACCCGCTCTGGTTCACATGAAATACGTGCAATAGGAGGGATAGGGAAGGAGCTACCTTAACCTCCCGGCACCGGGTGAGGAAGCATGTGATGAACCTATGCCCATTGGGAGTTAGTTGACAAGGTGCAATGTTGTGGCTCGCGAGAAACGCCGACGTCAGAGGGTGGGGTGGAAATTGTAAACCCCCCTGGATCGCGTGGTAGTGGACTGCCATAACCCGGGTGTCAGGGGGTTCAACCATATTCTGAGTACCGCGAGGGACCATCATCTGCACCCCTTCCCCCAGCCACTCATCTAAGGAATTTAGCTCTGACTGCGTGAGTCTTGACCGAACGCCACGAGGCACCGTGGGATCTAAGCTCCGGCCTTGAGTGGGAAATGGAAGAGGAGTGTTGGACAGGGGTCTGGTGGGGCGTGAGAGGGTGTCCATAATCGTAGGCATGGGTTGCATAGGGGTGAAGGGTGAGCGGGGGATCCCGAAGGATCCAAAACCGGTGTTGGGAGGCGAGATCATCATGGGCTCGTTGGATGTCACGGGACGGGGTATGTCCTGCGGCGGTGAGGCGAGAGGAGGCCGAGGGGAAGCGGCGGTCGGCGGTGGCGTGGCTCGGGCGGGTGACTGTCCGAGATCGACGAGATGAGGAGAGAAAAGATCGATTGATCCTGTTGCACCCAAGCGGCGTAGGCTGGATTGGGCACGGCGGCGGCTGCAGCGGCTGAGGAGGCAGCGGCGGTCTCGCCTGGCGTCGGAAGCACTGCCGGCGGACATGGCAGGTCTCCATCAACGTAACCCAGCAACCCTTGGCCCCGGAGGAACGGGACTAGCTGAGTGCGCCAGAACAAGAAGTTGCGGGTGTTCAACTTGATGGAGACGAAGTGGTGCGCGGAAGATAGCGGGTTGGGGATCGCCGGAGGTACGGCGGCGTCGCCGGCAGCGGCGGCGGTGTGGTTGACGTGGTTGGCCATTATGGTGAGGTTAGGAAGGGAAGAAAAACATGTGGTGGAGGTACCTAACGCTAAACTGATACCAGATGAATGAACCGTATTCAGTTTCTCACAAACTCAACATTACAAAGAGAGTCCTGCTACTATACAAAGTGTAACTCCTAGAGAATAGGTGAGAGAGAGAGATAAACCCTGAGAGCCACAAGACTCAACACTAGACTAGAACAAACTTAACAACTAATAATAATAACAACAATATAACAATAATAATAATATGACATTATAACTCATAGTTCGGCTGCATGGCGAGATGGTGCGGCGCTGGCTGGGCGACGGCGGTGTGTCGACGCGCTGAGGGGGCGGTGTGGCTGCGAGGCGCGGCTGTGGCTCGGGGGGGCCGTGCGGTTGCGGCAGGGTGACACGGGCGCGCGGGTGACGCGGTGCGGCCGTGCAGTTGCGGAGCGGCGGTTGCGATGGCGGGGCGACGCGGCCGTGCGGCGGTGTGGTGGTGGGTTGCGACGGTCGGCTGCGGGGTGGTATGACTGTGCGTGAGGCGGCGGCGGTGGAGAAGTAATGCGTGAGGGTTTAGGGAATGTATGGGAGACTTAGGGTTCAAGATGTGGTATATGAATGGATAGGATTAGCTTTAAATAAGGGGGTAGTTCCTGAAATCTGGGAATTCCATGAATAGTCCGATTCTGATTCGAAGACTTATTCTTACTTCATTTAGGAACAAGTTACCTAAAGGAAGTGGGGGACTCGTGATGGGGATATTGGGTACGGGCCATGAAAAACTGGGCTTGCTAAGTGACTTGCCACCCCCAGGAAGGCCACCGGCGAAACACCCTTCGCCCTAACATATGGGTGCGAGGCTCGAAATCCTTTAGAATCCACCATACCCACCGAGAGGAGTGGGCGTTACGACTCTGGGCGAAATGACGAAAGCATGAGAGTTGAGTTAAGTTTTTTGGAGGAGAGGAGGGAGGCGGCTGGTCGACATATGGCTGCATATCAAAGAACAGTAAAACGTTACCACGATTCGCAAGCACGACCGAAGGACCTCCAGGAGGGCGATCTAGTCTTACGTAGAAGGGAAGCTAGTAAACCCCTACAAGGCGGAAAATTGGCACAGAATTGGGAAGGACCATATAGGATTCGCCAGGTGGTTCGGAAAAACACTTACAAATTGGAAACGATGCAAAGGGTCCCAATAGACCGGGTGTGGAATACCCACCACCTGAAGAAGTTCTTCCAATAGTTGAACAAACGAGGTAAATAACTGTACAGCCATTTACTTGGAAGAATCACTTCATGCCGCTTGACCACAAGGCCTTTGGCAAGTCACTCGATCCGTTAAAACCATCACTTTTATAGTTCAAGTGGTCCATTATTCATTCACACAAACCTAGGTTACACTGATGAGCCAATTGTTTTGCACATGACTCGCAAATTCAGTAAATCAAAATTTCAGTAAATTGTATGTTATAATAATTCTTTGGAATAAGGGTCAAATAGGCCACTGAACTATACACCAAAATGCAATTAGGCCATCGAACTCAAAAACAATGCAATTGGGTCCCTGAACTACACAAACTCATGCAATTTGATCCAAAAAGACTTGCTTTACCTGCTTTTCCGGTTACCAATTTTAAAAATAATATTTTAAAATAATTTTAAATAAAATAATTAATTAAATTTAAAATTAAAAATTAAGAATTAAAAAAAAAAACTTCCGGTCGCCGACCGGAAGTTTTTTTTTAATTCTTAATTTTAATTTTAATTAATATTTTATTTAAAATTATTTTAAAATATTATTTTTAAAATTGGTAACCGGCAAAGCAGGTAAAACAAGTATTTTGGATCAAATTGCATGATTTTGTGTAATTCAGGGACCTAATTGCATTATTTTTTAGTTCGATGGCCTAAATGCATTTTGGTGCATAGTTCAGTGGCCTATTTGACCCTTATTTCTAATTCTTTTAAGTTCAAATTGCAACTTGATCCTCCTAGATTGTATGTACCAACAAATTGATGACCGTGTAATCTTCACCATCATGCTTATAAGGTGTCAATCAATTCCTTCCTCAATTAAAACCCATTATATGCTAGCTCATTTAAGGCTTAGCTTATTGGAGCCTTTGAGGTCCGTAACTATGTAATTGGATTTTTCAATATTTACAAAGGATCTTGAGCTTGGTTAGTCATGTCTTGATTTTCCCGTCATATTGTAATTTGAAGAAATTGTTTATTGCAATACTCATAAACAATATTATATAGTTGAAAATGAGATTTGCATAGCTACAAAGTGATACGATGCTAAAATATTTAATTTAGTTAACAACATTTAGTGTGATTATTATTAATTATAAAAATATTTTTATATTAGACAAGATAATTCAAATTTTGAATCTTGATCGAATTAATGGACACAATTAAAATTAATTAAATAAAAATATGACAAAAGTATAAAATATTAATAAAAAATTAATATTCCAAACTTGAGATGGGAGTGTATAGCTTTAGGGCACCATGTCACTTAATGGGGTGTTTGGTAAATAGTTGTTAGTTGATTGATGAGTTAGTAAGTTTGACTAGTTGATAGCATTAGCAGATTGTAGAAAGATATTTGGTAAATAACTAATAGTTAAATACTCCGTACATACAAAATGACTTTTTCAAAAAGTTTATTGAAAAAATTACTTTGAACAGCTTTTTTGAATTTTAGTGCATGGGAGTGATGTTACAAAAAGCTAATTAAGCAAACACTCATATTGGTTGTTTAACCAAGCCAAATAGCTAATAGTGATCAAACAAGCTAAAATTGACGAATATGCTAACTATTTTATCAAACATAACCAATATCTCAATCAATTACATTTTAATATTTCACTTATTTTTAGGGACAAAAAAAATTATTGGCTATTTTTTTTCTCCTCACTTAATATTCATTTCAAGTAATGAATTTTTTCCCCCTTAAAAATCAATAAAATATTGAAATATGATTAATTAGGATATCGAGAACATGATATTTTAGACATATATATACAAACTAGGTGGATAAGATGAAAAATTAAATGCATGCATGTATTGAATGGTAAGAAACATGTTGGGCAGTTAGTGTATACATACACATATCGAGGAAGGGAAACAACTTGCTTATCTTGTCGAATGTCGACCAAAGATAAAGAGATGAGACAGAGAAATCAACGTTAAACCTTATACATATAAATATGTATTGACCCATGCTTTGTCTGATCCTTTTATTTTATTTTTTTGTCTAATTCCAATTTTCAACATATTGTAGTTGTCCGTTGATAGAGTAGTTATCATCGTATATCTTATCGTTTCTATACGTACTTGTTTTACTTGTGTATATTTAATTCCATACGTGATATGTTCAAGTTGAACCCATGGTTTTCTTACTTTTCTACATATCTTAATTAGTTGAGACAAAGGAATAATTTATTCCATATTTATAAAATTGATATTGCCATGCATCTTACGTAGATTGTATGCTTGAATGTATGTCATTCATTTACATTTAAACATATTAAATAGGGAAAATGACATCTTTAGTCCCTGAGTTATAGGGGTAGTGTAGACTCAGTCCCTAAGTTATGGCTGTATGCGAGTTTAGTCCCTCAGTTATTCACAAAGTGGCGAGTTTAGTCCCTGGACATCAAATTTGACGAAAAAATTAAAAAATATTCAAAATTTGAGGGGTAAAATAGGAAATTCACATTTTATTATTCTTCTTATTTCAAAACAACTTTTACAACATTATTTTTCACTTCTTAACCTAATTATTTTCAAGATTTTTCATTTTTAAAAGCATTTTAATAACTTTCAAATGACTTGTTAGGAACCTGACTCTCGTATAACACACTTAAAACTTAGCACAAATAAAGAAATGCATGATCATTGTATTTAGATGTATGAAACACACTATCCTAACAAGTTTTTATTTTTTTACTAAGCAACAAATGTAATAAAATTAAAACTTTTGAGATAGGATAGTGTGTAAAACAATCTCAAAATTTTTAATTTTATTACATTTGTTGCTTAGTAAAAAAATAAAAACTTGTTAGGATAGTGTGTTCATACACCTAAATACATGATCATGCATTTCTTTATTTTGTGCTAAGTTTTAAGTGTGTTATACGAGAGTCAGGTTCCTAACAAGTCATTTGAAACTTGAAAGTTATTAAAATGCTTTTAAAAATGAAAAATCTTGAAAATAATTAGGCTAAGAAGTGAAAAATAATGTTGTAAAAGTTGTTTTGATATAAGAAGAATAATAAAATGTGAATTTCCTATTTTACCCCTCAAATTTTAAATATTTTTTAATTTTTTCATCAAATTTAATGTTCAGGGACTAAACTCGCCACTTCGCAAATAACTGAGGGACTAAACTCGCATACAACCATAACTCAGTGACTGAGTCTACACTACCGCTATAACTCAGGGACTAAAAATGCCATTTTCCCTATTAAATATTCAATTTAATTATTTGCAGTAAATGTCAGACTGAATTTCTGTACATATATATTAAATATGTATGCCTTAATTTATGTCATTTATTTACGTTTGCTCAAATTGTTTGGCATGAGTAGTCGTTCACTCTCATCCCTTAGTCATTTTTGTATAGAAAATTAATATGGGTAGTACTTTGTCTCTTAACTAAGTCGACTTGGTGCAAACATGAATTGATTTAAGTATGGCACGGGCTTAAAGGTAATGACTTATTCTAACCAAATTTTTTAAAAAAATAATAATAATAATAATAATAAAAGGTCTGAGGTGAACAAATTTAATATTCAAATTAATTATATGCAGTAAATTAATGTGATATGGAATCTCTGATCTGTAGAAATTTTTAGGACATCTACATTAGTAGTTCTTTGTGAGGTTTGTGAGGAAGAGTGGCTAATGTGGAGGAGAGAGAATGAAGAGAGAAGAAATGAGGTGCTTGCAGGAGGAGGGGCTTTTGGTATGAAATTATGGGGCCTGCATGGAGAAATAGGGGCGCCTTGGTCACACGTGATGGGCAAATTGTGCAATCGTCTGATTTTTAATTATTTTTTTTTGTGATCACTTTTTTTTTTCTTTCTTTTTCTCTTACCTCTCATCTCCACTTTCTTAGTCACATTTGGAAAACTCATCAAATTAAAAATCACAATTGAATGAAGATGCTCATATGATAGTAATATTATTAATGTAGGGCATAGTAATATTAGTAAGGAGATATTGTAGGGATTGGCGAATGATATTGGCAGCATATTAATGCAGGTGAACATGAAAATATCCATCCACCAACCAACACCCATTTATGGTAGACCTGCCGACATGTCCTAATTTCTCCATTTTCACGAGAGCACGCACTACATTCATAATATATAATAATTATTTCTCCAGAATTGATATAGTAACTAGATAAAAGTAGGCATTTCTTTTTGTGAAGATAATATTATATTTTGAGATTTATATACAATATTATACTAAAAACAAAAAATGATACCGTTGTCGTGTGAAAAAAAAATAATAATAAATTAATCCCTGCACACAAATTTGACTTGCTTTGTGCATCAGATGGATGAGATTGAATTGAAGTTTGAGGTATGGCAAATTGGCAATGGCTAAATATAGAAAATAGTTAAATGGATTGCCTTGGTAGAAACGTCTAGGTCATGCTTACCATAAAGTAAACAATAAATAAAATAAAATTAAAAGCAAAAAATTGCCAAGGACTTTGTAGTCCAGTGGCATCAAACCCTTCCTTTTATGAAAAGATACTGCAATGTAATAGAGTTGGTAGTATGCAAAAAAAAAAAAAAGCAAAAAATTCAAACAAAGTAAAATAATACTCACTCCGTAAATGATAATAAGAATAGGGGCCGGGGCTGTTTATTATTTTTGGCACCACTATTTGGTAGGCCGGGGGTGCAGGCTGCTGCTATATATATAATGGATGGAGATGGAGAGGAGAGAATTGAATTGAAAGTGGTGACCCAAGCAAATTAAACAAGCTAAGGTAGCATAATGAGGCAATCTGGAAGATTGGTGCTGGGTTCATCATGTTCATCTGTAGTAGTATTTATAACAACAATAATATTATGGAGCTGCTGCCTTAATATTAGCAGCATATCTGGTCGGATGATGAAGATGAAGAATGAAACAAACTACTCCTCCTTGTCTTCTTCACATCCCGTGGAGCTTCTGCACTGGAGGAGGAGTCTTATCTCAAACGGACTTGGTCGCACTCCTCAGATGGGGTAAGCTACTAATTATCTATCTAGTATATATATATATGTACTACTCTAACTCTATATATACATATATGATTATTCTTTTCATTTTTGTTAAAAAAATTCAATCTCTTTAATTTATTATTGCTCCCATCCCATCCCATCCCCGGCCATGGGAATCAAACAGAACAGAGTGGCCACACGTACGGCTGCCCGGAAAACATATTTCAAAGTGGCCTGGCCGGATCACACTTAGCTTAATTAACATATATAGAATTTTGAGTTTAATTTGGACTAAATATATATTAATTAATTAGCATACTTGAAATCAAATGGTACAGTGATCACTTTTGTATGTAAAGATAGAGTTGATATATAGGAATGATTTAGAAATAGCATGGATCATGGTTTATGTTGCAATGTGGGTCGTGGTCCATAGTATAATTTGCCATTGATATATTTAGATATATAAGCCAGAAAATTGTATATGCATATATGCCTAGCTAATTTGTGTCCCATATAATGCAGATGGAGTAGTTGGAACCACTTCGCGTGCAACATTGAGGAAAAATTAGTCAGAGAAACAGGTGATCTGATCTTCAAATGATTGATTGAGATTAGAGTGTGTATTATGTATAAAAGTATTTAATTAATTTTGGGGGATTTGTATTGTATGGCATTGGCATGCATGCAGTTGATGCAATTGTATCAAGTGGGCTTTCTGCTCTGGGTTATGAATACGTGAATTTAGGTAACCCCTCAAACTCCGATGATCCATCAGTTATGTTACGTTTTTTTATTAGTATCACTACTCCTGCTGGGCGGGCTAATTAATTAATTAATGTTTTAAATTCAAATGAAATGTTTCCTTCAGATGATTGTTGGGCCGAACTAAACAGAGATTCCCAGGTACACCAACTTAACCAACCAACCCTGTCTGCTATTATTAGTATTATAATAATTATAATAATATTTTTCCTTCTCTATTTTCTACTCCGATCCGTAGTAGATTATAAACAAACTAGCTTGGATGGAGTTATGTATAGTAGATGGAGTTTAGCATAGCATGCATGGCAGTATGTTGGTATTTATTTTATTTTAAAATTGATGATTTGCGAATATGAAACTAATTAATTAAGGCTTCCGATCCGATCCGATCCGGCAAATATAATAAAATAATATAGGGAATTAAATTGAATGAATATAAGTGTGTGACTGCGACTCCGATCCCAGGGGAATTTTGTTCCAAAGGCATCCAAATTTCCATCTGGAATGAAAGCGCTTGCAGATTATGTTCATAGCAAAGGGTTGAAGCTTGGAATTTACTCCAGCGCTGGGTAATATTAAATTTTTAATTTATATATATGAAAAGATGGAAGTAGTACGTATCTGTGGGCGGATCTGATAATTTGCATTTGATTTGTGGGGGCCGGGCGTACCTGCAGGACTCAGACATGTAGTCAACAAATGCCAGGCTCATTAGGATACGAAGACCAAGATGCTAAAACTTTTGCTTCTTGGGGAATTGATTATTTGAAGTATGACAACTGTTACAATAACAATATACCTCCCAAGGAAAGGTATAAAGCTCTACTTGACTGTGTTTACTTTAATATAATTCTTCTAAAGCTGGCAGATAAGCTCGCTTGTGTTTTGAATGGGAAATAGGTACCCTAAAATGTCTAAAGCTCTACTCGACTCCGGAAGGCCCATCTTTTATTCCTTGTGTGAATGGTCAGTTCTTTTCTCATCCATCTTGCATGCTAATTGCTAAGCTACCTAACTCATTCAACATAATGTAACTCTGATCTTGTGAAGTGAGAATAATGTGATCTCATAAAATTGCACATGTATGTTTTTTTTTCAATCCTAATCCTAATTTCAATATTCATTCAATTATATATATATTTCCCAATCTGGATGAAACAGGGGAGATCAAGACCCTGCCACTTGGGCACCATCAATCGGCAATAGTTGGAGAACCACAGGAGACATTAAGGACTCATGGGAAAGGTATCATAGCAAGACAAATCAAATAGTGCTTTTTTTTACTCCATAAATATTATTAATTGCTTGGTTTACAGTATCATTTATATATGTTATACTCATCATCGCTCTGAAATCTCCTAATACATACATACCCTCTATTTGCCAAAGTGCATGTAATGTATTCAATACATATATTGATTGATATGGTAACATTAATATTGGCATGCATGCTGCAGCATGACAACTCTGGCTGATATCAATGACAAATGGGCAGCTTATGCTGGTCCAGGAGCATGGAATGGTAAGTGTATATATATATATATGTATGTATTAATTAAATATATTGATGATGTCTTAGTATATATGGCAAGCAATAGCAATAGCAATGTTACGTGAGTTAATCTTAGCTTGAAGGATTTATTCATTAATAAATAATTTGAATTTGAATTGGTTAGATCCTGACATGTTGGAGGTTGGAAATGGAGGCATGAGTACTGAAGAATATCGCTCTCATTTCAGCATATGGGCTTTAGCCAAAGTAATAATAAACATCTCACTCATTCATACAATTTATTTATATATAATGCAGCTAGCTAGCTAATTAATTAAAGACTAGCTAAGCTAGGCAGGCTATCTATCTCAATTCTCAATTCTCAATCCAATGGGTATTGTTTTGTTTTTGAAATATAGGCACCTTTGATAATTGGTTGTGATGTTCGATCAATAGACAACACCACCTTAGAGATACTAAGCAATAAGGAGGTTATTGCAGTGAATCAAGGTATGAATTGAATTCAATACCACCTTAATTAGCTAGCTTACTCCTGCAAAACTTAAAACTTAACTTTTATGAAAATGAAAACGCAACACAGATGCACTTGGTGTCCAAGGGAAAAAAGTTAAGAAGGAAGGGGATTTGGAGGTAATTAAATTTCAATCCACACTAGTAGTATTCAATTTCAATTATCAATTCTCAGTTCAGCTCCATAAATAAATAAATAAATATAATAATAATAATAATAATAATAATAATAATATTGCAGGTTTGGGCGGGTCCCCTGAGCAATAACAGAGTAGCAGTGATACTATGGAATAGAGGCTCATCACAGGCGACCATTACAGCTTACTGGTCTGACTTAGGCCTCCAACAGTCGGCCGTTGTGGAAGCACGAGATTTGTGGGATGTAAGTTTCCTTTTTTTCCTGCCCTCATTCATTCATGCATATATGACTTTACTGGGAATAATTTCATGTTTTTGTTTGTCTTGGATTTTGCAGCATTCAACTCAGGCACAAGTTCAACAAAAAATATCTGCTACTGTTTATGCCCATGGCTGCAAATTTTATATCCTTACTCCACAATGATCACATTATTGTACCCAGACACACATTATTCTAGTCTGATCTACAACTTACAAATTAAAGTTATCCAATAAAGTTTGTTTTGTTTTCATGTGCGTGCTCACCACAACCATCCTATACAATTTGGATTTTAAAGTTATTATATTACTGAAACACACAATACAATCAAGTTTAAGAGAATCAAAGTCAGACAGAAGTGAACCAAGCACTCTAAATCAAAGAAATTTATTAAGTTGATATAAATCATCATTTCCTGCAACATTACAACTCAATTTACCTATCAAATATCGGATCAGATGTGTTAGCGCTCTCATAACATACAAGGGGCTTCCTTCCACTTTTTGTATTTTCTTTCGTTTACTGTTGTCCTCTCATCTTTTCAACAATGTGCCTTCCCTTTTCTTCAATATGACGTCGCTTCTCTTCAAGCTTTTCCCCCATTTTTTTGCTCAGCCCAAGCATCTTTGCTCTGGTCGATCCCATTCGTTTTGGTTCTGCAATATGATGTTCCTCCAGTGGTCGAGATGGTGAGTAACATTCCAGCTTCTCTGAGCTGCTGCGTTGACACTCCTGCTGTTCTTCACAAGTCAACAAAGGGGCTTGCAATTCTTTCACAGTACTGTTAATCGTTGACTGGTCTTTAGGAGCAGATGATGAAGGTGGGTCCAAAGAATCATTTGGTGGTTGTTGTAAAGGTGATCCAGTCTTGTTCGATCCTTCCTGTATTCCCTCTTGATCGCTGCTGCCAGTTTCTCTATTAGCTTCATCCAAATGTTTAGCTTCCTCTTGCTCAGTTCTTGGCACTTCTTGATTACTAATCCATATGAATGGAGCAACTTTGCTAGGGACCCAGTCTTCCTTTTCTGCTAGCATCCAAGCCAGGTTTACACTTTCACAGTTTGGTAGTACCAAAGTTTCACGGATTGCAGTCTACATCAGTTACAACAGGATAAATGTTACTCAAACTTAGAAAAAGCTAAGGATGCAGATAGATTTCCATCCAAGATGATCTATTTTAAATGTTAAGCAACAGAGAAATGATATACTTGCTATAACTTTTACAGTAACGTTCCTAGAACGAGTCAAAAAGAAGCATCAGTAACTACTACCCATTCGGTTATCACGTGGATCAATTTCAAATATATTCTTACCTAAAGATTGGAATGGAAAAGTAAAACACACCATTGCACCAACCACCATCCCCCTCCCAACAAAAGAAAAATAAAGAAAGCAAACAACTACATGAACAGATGTCAAATTTCATGCAAGTACGCCTCAAGTTCCCTCAATTTTCCCAACACAATAAACACACATTCAATATCAAGCAAGCCATAGAGTTCCCCCTCAACCATGAAATAACTATGCTACTGTTTTTCATTATTTCTGCATAGTAAAAAGAAACTTCTACTAATTCATTAATTGCAGCAAAGTTTGAATCCAATATTACCACTCAGTTACACATAAGAATTCTCTCTGAACAGTCATCCATCATGTGTGTGTGTGTAGCAGTACTTCATGGATGTGATTGCAAAGGAAATTGCAAATCTGTCTTGACATGAGCCAATTATATATTACCTTAAACCGACTAATTAGGAACAAAGCTATATGTCCGCTTGTAATCCTATGCTCTCCAACAGATGACTCCAATTGAAAATCAAGGTCTGGCATGGAGGTGAAGCCAAACCATATTTGATCTGATGGCGGGGACTTTATGAATAGGCGAATTGTTCCTCGAAGAGATGCAACCCTTATCCCCAAAGAAAGTGGAACCTTCACACAAAAATTGAAGAGTTAGTTATGTGGTAAGACACATTGTGTACCAACAGATTGCAATTGCATGCATTGACTACTTTTAGTTAAAAATAAATAAAAGAGCAATAAACCAAAATTGGGATGTAGATGATCGTCAAATCAAAATATCACCAATTTAGAAGACAATCCTTAATTTTATTGTAGTTTATTTTCTTTTGCTTCAATAGAGAATCAGATCTAATTTGGTGGACACCCCAAAATATGTCTGTTCCAGAAAGCTAATAAAGTATCCGATTTGCATGAATTAGGTGCCTTCATGATAAGATTGGCCATGGAAATTAATGCTAGCATCATTTGTTGAGCACCAGTCACCAGAATATTGAAGGACTGATATGAACAATTAAGTTTTGGTGTAACTCTAAATGTTGCAACAATAAATCAGGTGCATGCTAATAGCTTCCATGTATTGTATCTTTTGAAAAGCATTAATCATATATAAAGCTTATAAATATTTTGCAATTAATTTATATGGGGGAAAATAACCTTAAAGATTTCCTTTTACAATTGCCACAAATTGAACAGGATAATAATAAATCAGAATATATTAAACTACTTTCGCCAACCTGTGAAACCTGCTTGGCAATAGAATGTAAGATAGCTTTCCATCTAGAAACTTGAGGCGATGCACTTGTCGTACTTCCAGTACTTTTGGCCTCATCTGAAAAATTTACATGACTGATACATCTCAAGTCACTTTAAAGTTAAAACAAGACTGTCACGCCTAGAACAAAGTGAGAAATTAAATACAATAGTTGGAGCACCATTGCACATATAAATGTGGAATAATCAGAAATTGGTCATGACCAAATTAATGTTAGTTTTGAATTGGACAATGGAGACATATGGTCTGTACATTACTAAAAAGGAAAAGGAAAAAAAAAATTAAAATAAAAGATAAAAATGTTAGCCACCTACCTCCTCTGCAATCTCCATCTCTATGATTCAAGTGATCAATTGTCTCGGACAATTTCAAGTGTTTTTCAAGGTGCTCAAAACCTTCTAGCAGATCTGATTTGACCTCATCCACATCACTTGTTTCTGTGCTTGTACCTTGTCCTTCCTGTAAATCTAGATCTTGAACTTCAATCCTTGTTTCAACCTCCAAGATTGCACCACCAGAATACTCGAGATCAATTTCCATTATCCAAACCTCATTCATGTCTGATGGAAGAACCCTCATTCCATGAATATAAGGAGGGAGATTACCAAGGTTGACAGCAGTGCAGGTGATTTCACCTATGTAACTGGGACTTCGTATATTGGATAGGGTTCTCTATTAAAAAGAGCTCATTAATTATTCTAGTAGTAGGCTCACTTACAAACAAAATAAAACTTTTAATTATATGAGAAGTTTCGCTAATATGATGCACTCAAACTTTTAATTATATGAGAAAAGTTTCATTAATATGATGCATTGAGATTTGCCAATATAGAAAGTTTGAGAAATACCTCAGAACAAAGAATCCATGTGTAAATCTTAAATTCTCTCTTTACCACTAAAAATTTGTCCATTCCAAAAATCTAAAAAGTAAGGTGGCATCATGTGCTTAGACTTTTGAAGCCCTATAAAGTTTATTAAAACTGCCAAATTATTTTGATAAACTACCACATGAAACTGATAGTTCTCTTTAAGGTATCCAGCCAGGGTTGTTTTATTTTTAAATTTAAAATTTTAAAATTTTAAATATAAACAAACCTGATATTATAGTTTTATGAAACAACATTGTCATTGCCAGAAAACCAATGGTTAGACATAGTATACCCACATTCTCATGGTCGAACATCAATTAAACTCACATACCTGAATCCGAGCTTGCATGGAAGTTCTTATTCCCTCATTTTGTTTAGCATCAAAGAAGAGCCTTGATAATAACAAATTCCAACAAAGAGTTCCTTCATCATTACAGATCCTATCGTCAGGGTCTGCTTCAGAAATTACAGGCACATGACTCTGGCTTGATGATCTAGCTGGCATTGACAGTGATGAATGGACCACAATTTCCTCAGTCAAACAATCAAGAGGCTTGCCAGTTGATGCTCCTTGGCTAGAGTTTGAAACACAGTTTGCCTTATTTTCTACACCGGTCTTAGAAGTTTTCTTAGCAAGTCT
Source organism: Ipomoea triloba (assembly GCF_003576645.1). Classification (NCBI taxonomy): domain Eukaryota; kingdom Viridiplantae; phylum Streptophyta; class Magnoliopsida; order Solanales; family Convolvulaceae; genus Ipomoea; species Ipomoea triloba. The sequence continues at coordinate 27,023,683 of NC_044917.1, forward strand.
CTTAAGGAATAGTCGAACCCTTGATGAAGAGCCATCAAACTTCATTGATTTATCTATAAGTTCATTATTAATGCGTGACAATGGTTTCATAAATGAAGGGTACACTGCATTCAGTGATGTCAAGTAATTATGAAACTCTATGTTCAATTTGGCAAACCACTTAAGTTTCTCTTTGTCCTCACAGGCAGCAAGGCGTAGAGCTTTACACCAGGATTCCTTATCCCAAGATGTTTCAAGATATATGAAAAATGTTCTGCTTCCTTTGTATATTGCTGATGATTTGCTTTCTACCTTTATCGGGTACCTTTTTGCCCTGAACCGTAAAAGAATAAGAAATTAATGCCAACACTGCAAATAGATATTTGATTTCCTACAATTCAAAGAGATACAACAGAAAAGATTCATAAGCAACATTTCAATACACACAGAGAGACACATGAATTAAATTATTAATAACATGCAAAATACCATGGAGCATAGGAAAAAAGTAAAAATGCCCAATGTTGTTATACTTCTCTCCAATAGACCCCCAAAATATTATTTAAGAAGTTCTAAAAGCAATTGATTTACTTAAGACTAAAATTTGTTCCCCACCTCCATATTTGAAAAATATTCATACAATATTTAAAGAACTTAAGATTTGTAAAATGCAATACCCAGTGAACAAAACTCTGTCACTCTTTCTGGTTTTATTTTTAAAAAAGTGTTCATTAACATTTTGGTTCCAAAGGTAGGTGCTAAAGGTCAATCATGTTCATTTAAAGAAGCTACATTTACTCTCCAAATGTATTATAATGATAGTTTTATATTGGTTCATGTGTTACAGGAATTGATTTTAGACATGTCCAAAACATACTAATTGATTTTCTCTATCTGACTGGTGTATCCATATATATAGATTAGCTCTTTTACAGTTTTGTCAAAACTAAAATCTATTGCTCAACCTACTTCTCCCACTCTGTTTGTAAAGGCTCTCTCCCCAATATTGCCATCTCCAGGACATCTGTTAACCTAGTCTGAGAGAGATCTAAGGGTGATGTCATCATGACATCAAGACATGGGGGTTAAAAGAATAGTCCAACTGTCCAAGACTCCCAAGTAACATAGATATTCATTCTTGCATGGACTTTTGACAACTATTTTAAAAAAAAAAAAAAAAATATTATTTTGGCTTCTATCTTCTGAAAAAAAAAATTTATGTTATACTAACCTCAAATCTAAGCAAGAATCAGTTCCTGTTTCCAACAAAAACTAAGTAGAGGGAGGGGCTTTAGCGTGTAAGCAATACATAGGTCACTCTCCAGGATTTTACAATAGCCCCAGGTTCTACTCTAGACACACACACACACAAACAAAGAGTATATTTCAATCTTAAAAAAGGACTAACTGAATATTTTTTTTAACACAAAAACATTCAACTTCCAAGTAGGCAGCGAAAGACAAATCAAATTAGCAAGAGGTGGAGGCATTTCTCTACTTAAAAAATAAGCCTCAGCCCCAGGAGTAATATCATAGTCCATGTTACCATAAGATGTGTTAATAATACATTACCATTTTCTTGACGACAAGACTGTTGCAGAAACAGCTGCAATTGTACAACCCCTAAGTTGAATTTCTGTGTTGGAACCATCAGATTCTAATAGGAAGAGAGAATGGTCCTTTATTTTTGCATATTTTTGGATAGGTGAAACCTCCAAGACGTCTTTCTTGCTTTTTTTCTGTCCCAACGCTTTGTCCACAGGAGCTCTTGGAATCTTTTCTAAATCTAGAATCCACACTATGCCCTAAAGACAAAAGATTAAAATATGATTAACTTGTCTATTAAAAAAAAAAAGATATGTTGCAAAATCACTTGTGAGTTTCTTCCTTTGAGCAGGGGTTTGGGGTTGGGGTGGCAACATTTTTGATATAGTAAGATCTTGTTCATCATGCAGTAACTTTTTCATGCTTAAGAAATGGCAATGACAATCATTCTTTGATCTGATTTTTGGTAAGTAATTAATGTTTGGGTACACTCCACCCAGAAAGTAGCCTAATACCTATAATATGTTTAAAATCAAATGAAAAGAATACACTTAAAACAGAGAGGAAGGCCCAAAGAAGTGCAACTCAAGATAGAATTTTCTCAATACAGGCTAAAATCCAATATGTAAATGCAGTGCAGGTACAAAGATTAAATGGATACAATCAAGGATGAAATCATTTGTCTTTTGCAGAATGGGATAGGTGACTTGTTAGTGAGAACCAAAAGTTGCATGCATAAGGGAGAATACAATGTTGTCAGGAAGGAGAAATACACAGTGAGCAAGAAATTGACAAAAAGTAAAGTGTCATTGTTGCCCACTTTTGCTGGGAATCAGTCAGCCCAATTCCGCATAAAAGCAGGAGCACTCTTTAGACCTTGAAGAATACTCAGTTTCATAAGGGATGGCAGATAGTTCATCCTCCTGGAAGTCTTGACATTAGATACAAGTAATAGCAAGCAATAAACAGTTTTACAAACTATTAGATTCTAAATTTTAACAAAATCTCATATTTTCGAGAGCATCTCTTCAATAAATCAGTTCAGAGGGTCTAATCATGTGTAACTTTCATGTAAGTACCAACAAAAGCACCATAGTGAAATCATGCGAAAATCACTTAGAATTGCACTTACTTTAAAGAATTTAAGTATAAAAATAGAAAGAAATACAATTCACTAAAGGTAAACGATAATGTAAGGAAAGTAACCTGCCTGCTTGTTGTAGTAAGAGGGATCGAGGTCCGGCGGGGAAGATAGTTCTGCGGAGACCTTGGCTTTATCTACTTCTCGGGAAAGTCTTCGACTCAACCACCGTATAAGAAAGACGGCCGCCGCAGCTTCAACTCCGACGACCGTCAGCGCCCCAAGAATAAATACAAGCACGAATTGCCACATCCTTTCTACTCCCGCCGTTACAAATTATCAGAACCCATTTGCAAACACTACATGAATTTTACCAGCCGATAATCGTTTCGACAACAGTATCTCATTCAAGCATTCAACTGCTGAGTTTCACACCAGCTGGTGAACAAATGAAGCATCCGGTAAACCAACTGTCTCTTACTTGGGAATTAGGCCTAATTGAACATTGTCCCCGTTATCACGTTAGACTAACATTTTGGCCCAATAATAAAGTTCCGTGTGTAAAGTTTAATTTTAGTTTATTAAAAGTTTAGTTTTAGTATATTGAATATTTATTTTTTGAAGGTTATTTTTAACATATTAAATTTAAATATATTATCAAAAAATGAATACTTATTAATGATCTACATTAAGACTATGATTTATAGTATAATTTGTATGTACACAAATAGCTTTGCCTTAATGGTGGTATCCATGATACATTTTGAAAGTTTAGTGCCAATTGTATCAATTGCTTTTGTACAATTAGCAACATGTTGTAAATTGATTTTTTAGCTCAATTTTTTGGAATGATTCTAGTATAGATAGGAACATTAGAGAGAGAAAAGTAAAAGAAAAAAGAAACTAGAAAAATGCAGGAAGTACTCATATACAGAACACCATTTCATTAATAACTACTTGTATATATGCACAAGAAATAGTCAACTACCCTATAGTGTGATGTTATCTCCATTTTCATTTTAAATGGATAGTCATAAATTCGAATTCGAATGGTGGGCTTACATTATTTGGACTGAAAATGTTTGTCCACAGTTCCCTATATATATATATATATATATATATATATATATATGTATATATATATATATATAGTGGAAGTTTGGATCACCCTAACTATACAAATTTATTAGTGTCTTCAATAAAAGTAATCAAACAATTCTTCAATATTTAATTTGAAACGTTAATATTTAGTTGGAGTTATAGTCTAAAATTAAGATAAAACTTTAGATATATAATGATATACAAATTTAGATAATTCATAATTTCTATTTTAGTTTCTTTGTATATTTATATAATTAAGACAATTAGATAAGGCAAATTTTAAGAAAGAAAATAATTATATTATTAAGAGTTAATACCTAATTTAGTTATCGACTATAGTGATTGATGGATTTTATTAATCCCGGGTTCCAGACTAATAAACCCGTTAAATGAATAATAATACGAACGAACAGGGAATAATAAGCGAAATGAATGTGACAAGGTCACGGGGACCAAGTATTGTATTAAATCGTAGTCAATAAGCTATTACAAGACGATGTAATGCTATTACAAGTGTAGTTTAGGACAAAAAATATAGAACATGTCTTAATGAGACAATAACACGCCTATTTATACCCTCAAAACCTCCTAACCGTCCCCCTAAGACGGGGGGACGGTTATAGATCCGCTTTGACTGCACCCGCGCCGCGATCGGGTCAAATGTCATATAGTTTAAAGTCAATATTTTTAGGCCTATATAAGGGCCACTAGACCCTTAAGGTGGGGGAATTCACACTTGGTTCTCTCTCAAGGCATGACTCAAGAGATCCTTCTCCCCTCTATATTGCATCAAACAAATGCTATACAAGGGAATACTATGTGTGTGTGAGAGAGAATAATAATAATGTCAATACATTATTTTTAAATTACCATTGAAATTTTTGAGAATAGAGAAAAAAATATTATGTAAAAAAATAAGTCTGGTTTTGAACCATTTAATATAACTCTATTTCTATTGTATATTTTAATGGGGTCAATTTTAAAATTTAAAAAATATATATATACTCATAAGGTAATAAGAAACAAAAATATTAGTTTGAACATTTTCAAACATTACCTAGCATGGTGCGGCATGAGACACCACCCTTTAATTTTTAGCAAAGCTACCATCAACTTCTTTAATTTTTAGGTCTTACACATACTTCTTACCCCCTTAGAATTTGGTGAATAGTCCAACTTTATGACATTAGATGTGTCTCTTGTGAAATCGTTTGTAAGGATTCGTGAGACAAGTTAAGCTAGGTGGCATTTCACAGTTTCACACCATTGAAAATACCATATCTCTGTCCGCCCCTGCAACTATATATAATTTTGTGTGTATATATAACTTAGATTACCGACCCAATTTATTATAATTATTTTATCCAACAAATGATCACTTTGTTTTGAGTGGATAGTTTCAAATATGATTACAAATACTAAAACATTAAAAAAAAAAACCTTTGAAAAAAAGAATGAGAGAATTTATAGAACTAGAGTAAAGGTGTTGATAGTTTGATTCGATCATTGATCATTTAAAATGTAAAAGAATAAATCATTTTAGTGTAAGAATAACCAGGAAAGCAAAGATTTAAACAATAACTCTTATGCCAAGTCCCAAGTGTGTATTTTATGCATACTATTTTATCAAAGAAAAAATCTCAGGAGATTTTTTTTTTAAATAAGAATATTCAAGTGAGTAAGAATATTCTTAAAACATTTTATATAATCAAATTTCATATATTGCATCAAACAAATTATATACAAGCAAATACTATATATATATAAGTGTGAACAATAATGCCAATACATCATTTTTAAATCACCATTGAAATTTGTGAGAATAAAAAAAATATTATATAAAAAAGTAAGTCTCATTTTTAACCGTTTAATATAACTCTATTCTATATATTTTGATGGGGTTAATTTTAAAATTTTCAAAAAATATATACACATAGATAATAATAAACAAAATATTAGTTTGAACATTTTCAAACACTACCTAGCTTGGTGTGGCATGGACCACCAGCCTTTTTCGGCAAAGCTACAATATAATCAACTTCTTTAATTTTTAGGTCTTACACACTTCTTACCCCTTAAAAGTTGGTGAAGCCCAACCTTATGACTTGGGTGAATTTCTTGTGAGACCGTTTTTAATGATCCGTAAAACTGGTCAAGTTAGGTGGCAATTCACACCGTTGAAAATACCATATCTCCATCCCTGCAACTATATATAATTTTGTGTGTATATATAACTCTAGATTACCAACCAATTTATTATAATTATTTTATCCAACAAATGATCACTTATTTTTGAGTGGATATCATTTACTTTAGTCTACACCCTCATTTATTTCCTAAATGAAAGGCTAGATATTCGCAAGTATCCAAATATATATAATAATTAAACTAAAATTTTCTTTCTAATTTCAATTTCAATATTCAATGAAGAGATAAAATGGAATTTAGAAAGCCACATTGCCCAGCCATGTTTATCGTGTATGTTCTCTCCATATTGATGAGTCCTGTTGTGGGAGTGAGCCCAAAAAAGAGTTTGGTGTTGTTACCAGAATGTATAGAACGTTGCATACCAATATGCATGAGGTTGAAGGATGCAACAGAACCACCCTGCGAAAGAGCATGCATTGCAGGATGTGATCAATTATGTGGAAGAGGCCAACTCAAAGGTTAACACATTCATTATGCTAGCTGTCCTGGCTGCAGGGTGATACATACACTGCATTTTGGTTCCCACATTGAAATGAAATAGAGCCAGAAAAAAGAAGAGAATGAAATTAATATTTGTTGAATTGAAATTGAGGTTCTAATATCATGTCATAATAAAAACTGTTTTTTGAAAATTTATGGATTAAGAGAATTGTTGATAAATTTTAATTTTTTTTATTTTAGGGAAAAAGAGACAATCACAATAAATCAAATCCGAAATACAAGGGGTAGAATCCCACTCCAAGGATAGAAGAGGAAGCAGTTGCCCGTGCAAGCACATAAGCCACGCGATTTGCTGAACTTTTGATATGGTGATAAATTTTAATTCTTTGTTATTCTTTTAAGGTGGATTTGCAAGTCACTATTCAATTATATTATTGCACATCTTGTATATAATTTTTTCAGCATTATTATTATTATTATTTTTTTAAAAAGGTTGTTTGGGAGTCAAACACCAGCTTAGAGCTTAATCGTTTACTTTGTCACGTTGCAGCTTTATTGTTACGCTTTCCTAACCTTAATATATCGTGGTGGCATGGCATATAGCTCATTCGCTAATTTTTGAAAATTTCATCAAATTATAATATAATATTGGCCATTTGGTTCCATGAAAACGGTGCCCCGATTTGTTATATAAATGTTTATTTTTGAGTAAATAAACAATAATTGCAGAAGAATCTGGGCTGGCACACTATCATGGTCATGAAGACGGTGGGCCGGTCCCACAATAAATAACAATCTACCACGACAAACTTCTCAGTCCTTGCCCCCCTCCCTGTGTTGTTTTTACGTATTCAAAATTTGTAGGCATAGCTGGCTGTGTCCTGTGTGTGTGTGATCAACTAATACCGCGTTGTGATGATCGAGCATCATGATGCTTTGGTCTGATTTTTACTGTATATTTTAAAAGTTCACTCAATCTTGTACTATAGTGGGGCCGGGGCCGGGGCCATGCATAATTGGTGTGCATTGTGCAACCCACCCCCCAATGTTTGTATCCTTTAGAAATTGAGCCCAAAGTCAATTCACTTTGAGCCTTGCACGTCTGTCTGTATAGCTCTTGGATTCTCTATTTATCCCTTTTTCATTTGGCCTTCTTTCAAGTCAAGAGCATCTTCTGCAGGGAGGCTGCATTAACTCCTCTTCCAACTACTTCAATAGCTAACTCGGTAAGCTAAAAGAAAATTAAAGTGTTTTTTTTTTTTTTTTTAAATCTTTAGTTTCTAAGCTAGCAGACAATCGGTTTATTTTCCCAAGTTTTAACCAATATACAATATAGATATATTAAAATATTTACTGCACCTGTGTTTTTATTTACTTTAAAAAAAAAAAAAAAAAAAAAAACCAAGTCAGTGATTGATTGGTTGAATCTGGCAGGGCAGCAGAATTGAAGTAGTGCATGCCCGCAGTGAAAGAAATTAGCAAGCTAAGCTAGGTTTGGTTTGGTTTGGTTTTCTCATCATCATCATCATCATCTTGAAGAATGAAGATGCGGCAGCGCCGCTCTCCTCGCCTCTTCTTCGTATTCGTGTACGTGACGTTGTTCCTGGGCCTCCAGATCTGTGCCAGCGACGATGCTGATGACGACATTGTAAATGCGGCCAAGAGACTCAACTTCGAGAACCAGAGTCTCCGGGACGCCTACATTGCGCTCCAATCATGGAAGGCAGTCATGCTCTCCGACCCCTTAAACTTCACGCTTAATTGGGTCGGACCGGACGTGTGCTCTTATACCGGAGTATACTGCGCCCCTTTGCCCACTTCCAAGGCTTCTGTGAAAGTGGTGGCGGGTATCGACCTCAACCATGCAGACATTGCGGGGCATCTCGTCCCTCAACTCGGCCTTCTCTCTCATCTCGCCCTCTTCCACCTCAACTCCAATCGCTTTTGCGGTGTGGTCCCCCGGAGCTTCAAAAACATGACTCTCCTTCGGGAGCTGGATCTCAGTAACAATCGCTTTGCAGGCGGATTCCCTAGGGCCGTGCTTTCAATGCCTTCTCTCAAGTTTTTAGACCTCCGTTTCAATGAGTTTGAGGGCCCCGTGCCCTCCAAGCTCTTCGACAAGGACCTGGACGCTTTATTCCTCAACGACAACCGATTCCGTTTCGGAATCCCTGAGAATCTGGGCAACTCCCCGGTTTCCGTCCTGGTTTTCGCCAATAACGATCTAGGGGGGTGTATTCCGGCCAGTATTGCCAAAATGGGGAAAACATTGAACCAACTCATTCTGTTGAATGACAATCTCACAGGATGCTTGCCTCCTCAGATCGGAATGCTGAAGAAGTTGACGGTGTTTGATGTGGGGTTCAACAAGATTCAGGGGCCGCTACCGTCTTCCGTTGGGAGCATGAGGAGTTTGGAGCAACTGAATGTTGCTCACAACCGCCTCACCGGCGTGATTCCAGCCAGCGTGTGCCAACTTCCTCGGCTGCAAAACTTCACCTATTCCTTCAACTACTTCACTGGAGAGGCTCCGGCGTGTGTGGGCAGAGATGGTCGGGAGAATTGTATTCCGGGGAAGAAGGGTCAAAGATCTGCAAGGGAATGCTCGTCGGGTGATGCTAAACCTTTTGATTGCCGTAAATCCTCCAAGTGTGGCGGAAGCAACAACTTCGCTTCCTCACCAAAAAGTAAAACCAAGTCAAAGAGAAGAGCGAGGCCGAGTCCTCCTTCAAAATCCTCACCGGCACACCCTCCACCGCCTTCCAAATCTTCATCTTCATCACACACTAGATCACACCCTTCTCCACCTCTGCTGTCGTCTCCGCCACCACCCACCCAAAAAGTTCACTTTCCACCACCACCACCCACCCAAAACACTCACCAAGCACCACCGCCGCCTCCAAATGACTATGTTAAATTTCCCCCACCTGAACATAGCTCCATAACTCCACCTCCATCAAGTTATCACAGTAGTTACACTTCACCACCGCCGCCGCCGCACTCAAATGAGTATGTGAAATCCCCTCCACCTCCACCCGCCACCCATTACACTTACACTTCTCCACCTCCACCCACTTATCACACTTACACATCTCCGCCACCTCCGCCTTCAAAATCACCTCTAATTCACCCATCACATCCTCTTCCGCTTTCACCGCCGCCTCCAAGTTGCAACGACTCACAATCTGTTCCACCGCCACCGCCATTGCATCAACACATTCCTCTTCCTCCCGTCAAAGGCGTTCCGTATGCATCTCCCCCACCTCCCGTTATTCCCTACTATTGATCCAGATTTGGCTACAGAGGGAAACAAAATCTCACTTGACTTTCAACAAGTGGACAAGGAACTATGACTACACTAAATTTGTTTGTTCGTTCTTGTTTTAATTTGGCTTTTTTTTTTTTTTTTTTTTTTTTTTTTTTTTTTTTTTTTTTTTTTTTTTTTTTTTT
>NC_044917.1:27033499-27095819 GCF_003576645.1 Ipomoea triloba
TTTTTTTTTTTTTTTTTTTTTTTTTTTTTTTTTTTTTTTTTTTTTTTTTTTTTGGGTGTATCATGTATGCCCTCTCAGGAAGTTTTAATTTTTATTATTCCATCTTCCCTTTTATCTTTCTATCAATCTCCATGCTCTTGTATTCTTGTTTGGTAAGTTAATTTATTGTAAGACAATTAGACTACTATAGGAGTAAATAAGCTTTTTTTTTAAATAAGAGTAATGTTACCCTCTTAAATTTCACATATAATATTTAATTAATAAAATATATTTTTATATTAAGTGAGATTGGTTAATTTATAATAATTAATAAATAAATAAATTTTATTATTACATTAAAAGTTGAATATTAAGAAAAATTTTAAAGAAAAATAAAATTATTCTTTGAATAAATTAATGGTTTATATTAACCTAATATTATATTCAATTAATAATTTATATATGGATCTATTTAAGAATAATTTATTATTCTACTTGATTTATGAGAAAGTCTATATTGCTATTTAAATGTGTTTTGGGTGAAGTTATTTTGTGACACTAACTGGAAAAAGATAACAAAGAGGTAAATTAATTTATGTTGTCCATTACTGAAAGCCTGAAAACCACGAATCATGAAGGTCAATAGATAGTTTTCACGAAAAATCAAACTTGAAATTTTGTAATGATCAATTTAATTGTACAATCAATTTAATTGAGGTTGTCCAAAATTATTACTCTACTACACATCATTGTTTTTTTTTTTTTTTTTTAAATCTCTAACAATTGTTTATTAAAAAGTTGCACATTGTTTTTAAAAACACACAAGATGCATATGGGATTCTAAATGTGATTTTGGCTTTGTGTTAATTAAAAACGTGAAGCAAAAATATTATTTTATGGGACTTAATTACTATTCTATAATAAGGAAAATTATCATATTAATTTTGGTTGATAGTATTATTATATTGTAACACTTGTAAGATAATGAATAAGGATTAACTTATACTCCGTAGTAAGGAGTGATTTTATTGGTTGGAAAGTTAGAGTACAGAATTAGAGCAGGTTCATGCCCATTACATGAGCTAAGTATTTATACTAAGCAATACTATTAACTAAAGACGTAATAGTTTGATAAGTATAACAGCTCCACACGCAATGCTATTAACTAAAGACTTAATAGTTTGATAAGTATAAGTGTATATCAGTTCCACACTAAATGCAGACTCAATGATCTTAATCTTAATAAGTACAACAACTCCCTAATAAGTCTGCATTTAGTGTTTTTTTTTTCTATGGCCGTTCAACTATTTATTTCTTTCTTCTTTTTAATTTTTTTCTTATTTTATTTTGTTATTAAATATTTTAAAATTTATGCAATGTACTTTTTGAATGTAATATATAATTAATAAGATATAATTTGAATTGAAATTTTATAATTATCAATTAAATTAAATTTTGCCATGTATAATTTAAATATAAATAATTATAATTATAATTATAATTGTATTCAAAAAAAATTATAATTATAATTTTTAGAATGATAATAAATAAAGAAATAATAAGAATATAAATTTTGTAAATTAATGAGTCCACAAAAAAAACTTGAAGACGTTACTCTTATAGCTAAATGCACAAGCAAATTAAACAGGATAAAGGAGCTGCTAACTGCACATAAATGTCCAACAAGGCAATATAAGGATTCAAACTACCTATAGAAGTCATGCTAAGTAAGTCACATTTTACTTTTTTTTTTTTTTTTTAAAACAAAACATCAATATCATTAAATCAAATGTTCAATACAGAAAGGAACAGACGAAATCCAAGTAAAAGGACCAGTTTGGGAACAAGCAGCTCTAACAACTTCATGAGCCAACTTATTCACTGATCTAGAAATAAACTTAAAGGACACTAATTCAAAGTGTTTTCTATATCCTCTGCATTCATCAATCACGCAACCTGCATAAGATAAACTAACTGCAGCCCCATTAATTAAGTTGCAAACAGACTGACAATCCGAAAAAATATAAACCATCCTAAAACCCCTATCCTTTACCCAAGATAGAGCTTCCTTAATAGCCATAGCCTCCGTCAAATGAACACCTCCTAAACTCCTGAGTGGACCATTTTTCGCTCCTAGAAAAACACCATCTTTATCGGTAATGACCACACCAAAAAAAGCTTTGCCCTCATTTGGAAAAACTGCAGCATCTACAAAGACATGCACGCCACCTTCAGGAATAAAAAGAATATCAGGTTCTGTCATTGGCAAATTAGGGACTTCATGTGGCTCAAAAGAAACATCCTGCCATGCATGAACCAGATTAGCAGCTTCATTCTTGATATGCGAAACATCCCAGACTTTATTATTCCAAACCACTTCATTCCTCCCTCTCCAAATGCACCAACACAAAGCAATACACTTCAATATGGCTAATTGATTTCCACTCGTAATTACACCAGCTAACCATGCATTAAACTCGTCATCTAAACCTGGTAAAGGACAATCCTCCAGACCATGCCATAGTGGCGCAACCTGAATACAGTCACACATCAGATGTTTCAAAGATTCCGGGCTTTGGCGACACAATGGGCAGTCCGTCTCGATATCCAATCTCCGAAAAGACAAAGCTAACAAAGTGGGGATTACATGCTGAAATACGAATGTTGGGAGGGATCTTTAGTTTCCAAATCCCACGCCAAATAACCGGTTCAGATATGCCTTGAACATTGGTCAGTAGTCTGTAACCATTTCTCACAGTATATACACCTCTAATATCACCCCTCCAACACCATTGATCCTCATACTGCATAGATAAAGGGATTCTCAAAATAAGATCAATATCTCGCTGCATGAATATATTACTTAACTGCTCACGATCCCAATCATTAGTAATAGGATTAATTAGAGCACTGACCTTTAGATTAGCATCGTTGTCCAGAACCGGAGATTGCACATAAGGATCAACTTCATCAGGCAACCATGGCTGCTTCCAAACACATGTACAACGAGCATTACCAATTCTTTTATAGCATCCTCGCTGAAGAATTTCCTGACCAGCAAGGATAGACCTCCAAGTATAGCTAGGATTCGAACCAATACTTGCACTTAAAAACTCACCAGTTGGGTAATATCTTGCTTTCAACATTTTCGCAGGCAACGAGTCGGGCTTAGATAACAACCTCCACCCTTGTTTTGCTAGGAGCGCAATATTAAATTTATTCAGACTCTTAAAACCCATACCTCCCATAATCTTCGGGGAACACATTCTTCCCCAAGCCATCCAACGAATACCACCACCCGGGCCACCCGTAGCATCCCACCAAAACTTATTCATCATTCGTTCTAACCGCTCACAAAACGTAACCGGAAGAAAATAAATACTCCGTAATTAGTAAGTAAAAATGTTGTCTCAGCAAGAAAATTTTGAAACTCACTGTTTGTTTCCAGGAGAAATCAAGACGACATGACATCTATCAAATTTGGATGAAAACTAACTGTTGCATCCAACTTCCCTGAAAGCAGGTGCTATAAAAGCATAAACAAGTACTGCACCCAACTATAGAGATCAGCCACAGAAAAAAAAAAAAAAAACTCAGCATGGTGCCACATTACCATTACCATTTTATACACCTGACGAAAGAGATACAACTCCCATTCAATTACTAACTAGTCATGAAGACATCTATGTAAAAGTTGAAGCTAAAAATATGTTCACCTACAAATGCCTGTCTGCCTACTCAAAAAAAAAAAAAAAAAAAACAAAACAAAAAACAAAAAAAAAAAACAAAAACAAAAAAATCTATACAAAAAGATACAAATCTTCAGAGGTCATCCTTCATGCTGATCTTTATATTTTGAACCTTTATTGACAATTGCTGTTTATGGTCTTCTATATCCTTCAAAACTGAAAGGAGGTTTACACGGTAAACTTCACATCTTCTACTGGCACAGTCCAATTCACAAGTAAGTTCATGGATCTTCCTGTCCACATCATCCTACAAAATTATGCATGTAGTTAGTTAGACAAAATATACAAAGAATGTAGAGAACATCCATGATCCATCTAACCAACCATTAAAATAAGACAGTAACAGTGGTAGGAACATAAGAATTTATTCAAGCCTTTTTTGACAACTGGAAGGAGGAAAATTTCCATCATCACATCCCGAGAAAGAATAACAACCTTATGCATCCAATTTCATTGATTACATACTAGCTAATGCCAAGTCAAGGGGTAAATAGGGGTGATGGAGGATAACAGGCAAAGGATAAATAGTGGTGGGGTTTAACAACCCTCAGGGTTACAGAAGGGAATGGCTCTGTGCTCCCGTATTTGGTTATATGCTCTAAGGTTATTTATATCCAAAACAAAAATCCAGAATTACTAGTGTGTTTGATAGGTAGCTATTCCAGGGTAGGGCTTTCTTTTCTTCTACAAACTAGGACTTTATGGTGGCATTATAATCCCACTACTCTACTTAAGGAGAATCACCAACCCTATCCTCCCTAATCATCTCTTAGACCCTTGAACCTAGCAACCCTGAATTAGAACATTTGGTTCACATAATGAGAGCAAAGGAAACAGGAATGGGATTCTTCAAGTATTGAATAAAGAAAAAATATATATAAAAAGGAAAAATATTCCATAATTTGGTTAGGGCACCCTCAATGTGGAATATTGAGGGTGCCACATCAAAGAATATGTGAATACACTACACATTGGGGAGGGAATATATTTGGCCGACTAACACTGGGGAGGGTGCCACTGACATTTTCCCCCCTTTTTTGTTTTCCTCGTTTGCAAGCAAGGAAATCTATGTAATATAAATATTTAGAAATATTCTAAGGTGCCAATACACCCAATATTCTCTCTCCAAGAAATAACCTCCTCAACTCCCTTTCTTCCTCTCTACTTCACCTTCTTCATAGCTATGAAGCTCAATTAATGGCTTCTAATCAAATGCTAATCATAATTGTACATGCACTATTACATCACATAGTGGAATCCTTGTGCACATTATCCACTACAGCAACAACAACAATAATAACAGAGAAAGAGAATTTAAAATAGCATCACATGAAGCACTGCTCCAAATGGGAAGGAATTTGGGCAAGAACTAGATAGCATTACTAATTTCATAAAGTTGTTAGGTGAACTTCCTTGATCTATTAAACGGTAATGAAGTTGTAATAATCTTTATTTGGCAAATTGGCAGCATCTAGACACTCTCAACAAGCACTTTTGCTAGTATGCTGCTAACTGCACAACCAGCTTACGAAATGACAAGAAAACTGGACAATAACTGAATAAATACCAACCTCAGAGAGTAGCTTTGTGAAGGTTCCATGCTGATCCTCAATGTTCAGATTCTCCTGGATACCATCAGAGATTGAGTCATCTTGGTTCCGTCCATTCAACAATGAGATCTTCCCATCATGTTTAGCAGCTAGAGAAACTTTTTTTGAAGCCTCACCTAAAGCAGCCATTGCTACAACATAAGAGGAAACTGATTCTGCCCCATCTTCCACAAACTTAAAAGCTTCATGCCGCAACATATTATATCGAACAGTATGTGATTCCAAATAGCCACTGAATGCATCAGCGACACGTTCCTCAAGCGTAACAGTACTCTTCGCATTCCTTGTCCATCGCTTCAAAATGTAATGAGAGGGAAGAGTTAGAACATTTGTCACTCTGAATACTGCCAAAACATGCCTGCAAAGAAGACCTGAGAACTCAAACATCTGACAGCTGCATGTTGCTTTCATCTCAAGAACATTAAATCTAACGCAGTAAGCTTTATGATCTTCACCAAACTTTGCAACTTGGTATATGGTTACTCCTCCTTCATCCTCAACCTTGGTTGCCATGAAAGTGAGAGTGCCAACCAACTCCTCCTGAAATCTCATAAATATCTTCCTTGTGTAGACCTCTGATGCTTGTTTCTCCATAGGGGAGGGGGTCTTCAGAGCTGGAAGGGTATTCATAGTATCATAATCAGCTTTAACCTCTTTCTCATGGCGACTATCTAGAGCTTTTTCATACAGTTTGAAGAACTGATTTAGATTGGTTGATGCATTCACATATCCATCAAAATAAGAATTCATGCTATCACTGCGCTGAGTTATGGACATTTCAGCAAAAAATGTGTCACGCAGATATACAGGCACCCAATGCCTACGATCTGAGTAGATGGCTTGAAGCCAATCATGATCTCTGAGCTCATACTTACTGACTAGAGAAAACCAACAGGATTCATACTCCTCTGTAGACTCTGTCAAGTTAACACACTTATGAAAGTCTGCTTCAAAATTTGGGTACTTTAGAAACACATGGGATAACTTCTCCTGGCATTTCTTGAATATATGCCATTTACAAAAACGGTGACGAGATTCTGGAAATACCTGCATAATGGCAGATCTAATCACTTCATCATGGTCTGTTGTGATTGAGACAGGAGGATTACCAAACATAGCTGCAAGCCAGGTCTTAAAAAGCCATATAAATGAAGCTTCTGATTCATTTATTAGGAATGCACAACCAAACAACACAGGCTGTCCATGATGGTTTATTCCAGTGAAAGGTGCAAATGGCAATCTATATCTGTTTGACCTGTAAGTTGTGTCAAATGTAACAGTGTCTCCAAAATAATTGTAATTAGCTCTTGCCTTGTGATCAGCCCAGAAGACATTACCCGTACACTGATCCTCATCACCCTGCACTGCATAGAAGAAATCAGGGTTTTCAGCATGCATCTGCCTCAAATAATCCAGAAGGAGCTGTGTGTCACCTTCTAGGCTCCTCTGGCGATTATTCCTCATGTAATTCCTGCAGTCCACTTCTGTAAAGCCGACTTTGCTAATACCACCATACTCTTTGATAAGGGCAGACATAATCCTCCGAGGGCCCATGCCAGCAGCCTGCAAGGTGTCTATGAGGGTCTTGGCAGGGCCAGAGATTTGACGATGGGAGCGAAGACAGTGCACCTGGTCAGGGGGAACCAACTCGTGATTGTGTTCTTTGACAAAATTGGATACAACCCACTTGCCTGAATCCTGTATCTTGACAGAGAGGGCCGCCTTGCATCCAACCCGGGTAATTGTGCGAGGCCGCTTGATTTCTCGGTCCTTGGTGCGCTTCTCATTCAAATTGCGAAATCCCTCTTTGGAACATACAAAGGATCTCTGTATGATGGCCCCATCCTTGCGGGAGCGGCGTGAGGAGCTGACGCGGGTGCTGAAGCCAACACGGCGTGCATAAGAGTTGTAAAATGCCTTGGCAGCCTCTTCGGATTCAAATTCCATGCCATCGAAAGGTTCAAGATCGAGGTCGCCAGTTGGAGTGTATATCCCACTGACAATAAGAGCATCACTACTATGTGCGGGAGAGCAGTTAGGCATGGTTTCAGCATCGTCCATATTTTCTAGAATAACATCCCCATCTCCATCTTCACTCCCGCCTCCACCTCCGATGCCAATATCAAACTCAATTACTTCATTCTCCATCTTCACACAGAAATTCAGTCTACAGAACGGTGTTCTGCTGAAAACAGCCACATGATAATAGTGATTATCAAATATGTTATGTCATCATGAATTTATTACAAAAATAAATAAATAAATAAATAAGTGGGAGGGGGTGGGGCCGTGGGCGAATAAGCAGAGAAATAACCACTTATTTTAAACCTTTCCAGTTAGAAGCTGGAAGCATCTTTCACGAGATCCGTCAGAATTTTCTTCCCAGTTTCATTCAGTAATGCATTATTACAACTTTATATTTATTTATTTAAAAAAAAAAAAAAACATTCAGAAGAGATGCAAAAAAGGGTAACAGATGGAAATGAGTGAAGAGAATAAGGAGATCAGGAGATTCTACATGGCAAAAGAAATTTGTGTATGACTGCCAGGACAGCAAAGGAGTTGAGGAAGATGGAGGGAGACGGATAGAATTAAGATGGACATTTAATAGTATTTTTCATATTTCAGCATATATTTAACTAATAAAGCATATTTTCCCCTGATTTTTAGCAGTATATTTTTTTTTTGAATACTACTAACTCTATTACAATGCAGTATCTGTTCATAACTACTTTCTCAACCTATTGAAGCACAAGAGATACCTTAGCAGCATATAAAAGTTCCCTATAACTTCTATGTTTCATTTATGATCCCCTCTAGAATGGCAGCATAAAAATTTTAATACCTTATGCCCCACACACCACCACATAGAGGTTTTTTTTACATATATGTTACCCGTCCTAAAAAATAATCAGAAGATTTTGAAACCTAGACAAACATGAGAAAAACTACTTTACCAAATTTTAGCTCATGTCAGAAACATACAGCTATGTCAAACACCAAATATATGTAAGACAATTAAAATAATTAAGTGTTTTTTTAGGTCAAACGTATTTCCCAAATGCATTTGACCCTACATTTTTTTTTTTACCTTCCCTCTGTCTGGAAAGACTAGAATGCTTGAGTTTGATATTTGAGTTATAAATAAAAAATTTTGAACTCAAGCTCAATGCATATCTGAAACGTGTTTGAGTTAAACAACCTAAAAGGCATTTCCTGCTCAACATAAAATTTTTCTACAAATTTATGTTGAGAAAATTTTTAAAATTTTTTTACTAAAAACATAGTATAATTTGAAAATGCACATTCTATTAAAATTTAATTATGCTTTTTTTTTTTTCAAAATGAATCCCATATGATTTATTCTCCTCTCTTCCTGACACATTTATTACAATTCGGTATGCAAAAACCTAGTAACATGTGAAATTTTTTTAAAAATACTTTTGAAAAAAAATTTCTAAATACAAACAATAATACGGAGTATAGATTAATCTATATTATTGTTTGTGTTTAAAAAAAAAAAGAAAAAAAGAAAACTAAATATTTTTCTCATTAATACTAAAAAATCACATGTTACCATGTCCCATTTCATATGTACTTGCCATGTTCTACATATCACATTTCCACTACAGCAAAAACATCATTTAGAGGCGGTTATTTTATTTTTTTTAGTGGCAATTATTCATTTGTGGCTAAATAGTGTGTGTTTAGGATGTAGTGGCAGGTTTTTTTACCACCATTGCATTTAGCAGCAGTTCCAGAACTGCTGCTAATAATAGGCTACTTCTATTTTGCTATTAGAAGCGGTTATGTAACCGCTGCTAAATATGTTAATTTATTTAATTCATTAAATAATAATGGCAGTTATAATAAAGCTAATTAAGAAGGAAAATGATTTCAAATTCTAGTGCTATTAGTAGCAATTGTAACAGAAGCTAAATATTTTAGTTTATTGCAAAATCAATAACTTTATCGACCCCTTCTATACATTCGAAAGTGTTTCGTGGCAAATTAATCCAAGATTTATCCATACATAATCACTTCAAGAATTAAGATAAATATTTACCTTTTGTCTATTAAATATGAAGGTTCCTCTTTGGCAAGCCAACTACCAAACTTTAGTGTACAAGATCTGCAAATAAAAAGAAAGAATAACATCAAAACTGTGTCCATGATTTCCAATGACCAAAAGCAGTAAAAAAATGGGTGTAGTAAATACATAGTTATCACGGCGCCCTGTTAAGTCGCAGCGCCTCCCGACCGCCTTGTCGCCTAGGCGACAAGTTAAAAAATACTATATATATATATATATATATATATATATATATATATATAAACAATTAAACATATAAATTGTACTGCACCTGCCCACTGCCTAGCCTACTGCTCAGTGCTCACTGCCCACTGCCCCTGCCCACTGCCCACTGATATTATTAACCAAAGAAGTGGCAGGCTGGCAGTTTATAACCCAAATCCATAGGAAGACAAACAGTCGCAGATGGAGAAAACCAAAGAAAATGGAGAAGAAAGAAGAAGAGGAAAGAAGAAGAAAGAAGGACGACTCAGGCGGTGGGACGGCGACGGCGGTGGGAGGGCGACGGTGACGGCGATGGGCCGCGATGGCTGTGGGAGGGAGACGGCGATGGCTGTGGGAGACATTAGTCGACGCACTAGATCTGAAATCCTTTCTTCTTCTCTCTTCTTATTAGGTCAAACTTTTTTTTAAAAAAAAATAAAATTACTAAAAATGGGTTGGGTTTGCGGGTTGGACGCAGGGTCGGCGTCCATGGCGCCCGCCTGCGACGCCTGGCCGACGCCAGAGCTCGCCTCCCGTTTTCAGGCGAGGCGAAGCCTCCAGACATCCTGTCTCCACCGACAGGATGCCAAGGCGTCGATGACTAGGTGACGCCGTGATAACTATGAGTAAATATCTCTTGAAATTATAAATGGCATAATCCGAATTTTAATTTAAAGTTATATAAATTGACTTACATGAAATGAAGAATGAAAATTCCTTCTGCATCATGATGTAGAAAATGAATACCCTCTAAACAATGATTAATATTATATGAATTCCTAAATTTATGACATGTTCATTCATTACTACCTATATTATTAATAGTTTGTATGAGTCTTTTTACTGATACAGTTAAACAAATGAGAAGACTGTGCAGTATAGTTCAAAAACAAAAAAANAAAAAAAAAAAAAAAAAAAAAAAAAAAAAAAAAAGGAAGATTAATGAAAAATAAGAATAGTATTAACTATTAGGTAGTATGTATAGTAGTAGTAGCAGATACAGAAAGAAAGAATATGAATAATACAGATCCCTGATTTGATGTACTTGTATGGTAATGTTGTAATAAGCAGCAGTGTATCTGCATCATATGTATGGCTAGTATATCAAGTACTTATCTATCTTCACTATTGAGTCGTATAACTGAGTTTCAAGTTATAAACCCACCAATTTATCTCAATCAATAAGCAGAAGATGGGAATTGAAAACCCCTACTTTTATTAAAGTCTTAAAGAAATTCAATTTAGCTAGGGGATTGAAAGTTTTTACTCTAAAGAAAGAAGAAAGTTCCTCCTGATAAAGAAAGTGCATAACAGACATTAATTTTTATGATTCAAGAATTTAATTCCACTATTCTTTCGGATACAATAATGAATAATGGAAAACAAATGCTGTAAAAAGATTACCTTTTTTGAGATGTTTTCAAACCTAGGCCTACTTATGAGAGAGATGCAAGGAGGAAGACACCAGCTCCTCCATAGCTAAGGGGTCTAAGCTTGTTATAATCCTCTCGTCCTGTAAGAATTGAAGTAGTAATAAATATTCAAATACACCAAGCAGTTTTTGAAAATCATCTTTTAACAAAAATAACAAGATTTGATCATGACGATGTCTGCCTGGGCTAGCTAGGCCATCATTAGGAAGTTTGAACTTATAAAATGTCAATGGAGATCTCACTCCACTAAAAGAAAGGAAGAAAATCATTTTCAAGATAAGTTTTCATCCTAAATGAAAGTAAGAATTTGAAACAGAGCTGAGGAATATGATCAGTAACTTCAATTCAAAGATTAAAAGACTGATGAAGCTTTATCATTGTTTTCTTCTTTTTATGCAAGAAACTGTAACTGGAACAATGAGAAAATACATGCATTTTTTCTTGAAAATAAAATTATTGGCAAGACTAAGTTAATCCGCAGGTGCCATAACAAGGAATACACTGTTTTAAACAAACAAAAGCGGCACGGTATGACTTGAAAGCATGTATCCACGTTAACATGAAAAGGAAAACGAAATATTGAAATTGACCTAAATCACTACTCGGCTAGTACTCCGAGCCAGAGCCAACAAACGGAAGCAAACCAGCACTTAAAATTGTTCTTTTACGGAATACTTGAGAGCAACTTTTATGAATGGGTGATTTTGTCATCCTCTCTGGCTCAAAACCCTAGCAAAGAGATTATAGAGTGGAGCGGAGATGTTTGAGACTACGAGTGAAACAAAATGAATTCAAGAAAAGAGGGACTGGGGAGAGATGACCTGAGTTCTTACATTGCACCGCAGCCGCCGAGAGAAGAGCGATGATTGCTGATCTGTGAGACAGGGAGTGAGTTCGTTAGACAAACGAGCGAAAGGGCGGAGAGGCGGAGACGAGAGAAAGAGAATCCTATCTATAATAAAGCAAAATCCTGGCCACAAAATTTTCCCTCCAAAGTGTGAAAACATTTTGATAGATTTGTGGAATTATTGTTTTCACATTTATTGCAACAAACAAAGCAATCAGATTTTTTTACTATCACATTAATTACATTCAGATTTAAATATATTGAAATTTGAAACGTTATTTGAATAATATTTTTTTGTTTACAATAAGTTGACTCTTCGTATACTTAAACAATAATTACAAGATAATAAATTTAAATTTGAAATGACTTATACAATTTTCAAGTATAACATTAAATATACATAGGCTTCTCTAATACTACACAACACTATAAATAAGCCCTAACAATTCTCAAGATGGCTACCTCTCTGGATTCATCATTAGAAATAAAATAAAATAAAATGGCTCAGAGATGTTGAAGAACAATTCTAAAAAACCTTTTGATAGTTTGTTGTTTCATAGTCCCTGCTCCATTGTACATGCCCTGCACTGAAATACCACATTTATATTGAAGCCAAGGTAATAACTCATCAATTCTCTTTCTCTATATCATTTTAAAGCTCTATTTCAATTTACAGTATGTACTTCCTCTATTTTTTTTTCTTCTGTTTCTCAATTGTTTTGGTGGAGGGCTAGGGTTGAGAATGGGGCAGGCAATTGTATGGACACAATATGTTGAGAAAAGCTTATATAAACCCCTTTTAAGGATTTCAAGGGCATACCAAGCAATATTAGTGCCATTGACACCTGAAGAGCATATTATGATCATAATAGCAATGAAACTCAAACTCAAGCAAGTGCATAAAATATATGTTTTGCTTTTTCTTCTTTTTATATATATATATTTTAAATTGCTAACATACTAGAAAGTTCATATGCAGTTGCACCTTTAAGCCACTACAGCAATTTCTCTGGGTGACAAGCTAGAGGTTTATCTCTATCAAAACATTAAAAAAAATGTAATCCTAAATATGATAAAAATACCAGGTATTATGGAGTACTTACTATAAAAGTAATTAAGCAAACATTGTTTAATCTGTAAGTTTACCCCAGCTTTATGCATACAATTTTCAAGGGAATTTACTTATTAAAAAAACCACATTATTAATTTTATTTTGGGGGCGTATTCAACTTTCAATTTGACAAAATCAGCTGCTTCAACTTCAAGAGTCCATTTATGAAAGCATTCAAACATCAAAGACGAAAAAGAAGAAAAAGGTTATTGGTATAAACTAAGAACTATGGGCTAAGTTTACCTCCACAGCCCTAATCAAGTGAAAGAAGAAGCTGAAACACAGGTGCATACCAGTGCATGTAGGCGTTCGCAGTATAGCAACGGTGGGCGAAGCGGCGGCGGTTGGCGGAGCATGCAACGGCGGTGTAAATCAGTAACCTGAAATGAATAAATGACACTGCTTCCATTGAAAATTAGAAACGATGCTAAAGCTGAGGAGAGGCAGACATTTGAATAAATGAAAAATCGTGAAAATTGAAATCAAAATGAATATTTCAAGAACAAACAAGTGTAGCCGTTGAATTTGCAGTGGGTGAGGAGAGGCCGTGGCTTGATCGGCTGGGCACGGTTGGAGCCTGAACTGGCGGCCGACTATGGATCTCGGAGTGCGTGATCGGCTGCTTGAAGCTTTAGCGTGAGGTCGATGTGGTGAATGGCGGCAGTGACTCCGGTGAGGCAAGGGACTGAGACGCAGATGGAATGATAGACTGCAGATCGGCTAAGGGGCTTAGAGATTGAGGTATTGAGTGCGTGAATGTGAGGATGAGGAAGTGAGGAGGCACAATGAAGCGGAGGGCTGAGACAGGAAAAATGGGAGATTAGGGTTTGTACCTAGATGTAATGAAATTTAAAAAAAAAAAGAATTTTATATAAAAATGTATATGTATACTCTTAAATTGTTATGTGATTAAAAAAGTATATATATGGTTTTCAAAAAAAGAGTATAAATATTATATACGTGGCCTTAGAAAAATTGAAAGCTTATTTTTTCAATAACTAAATTTTGTTTAATTTTTTAAGCTAATTTCTATTGAGTTATAAAAAGTTTGTATTGAATTTTTTTTTGGGTTGTGAAATAAAATATTTTAAAAATAAATTTCAAAAATAACTGTAATGAAGTAATTGCATTATTCATATTTTTGTAAAAAAAAAGTGATATTTGTGTCATTGTGTGTTATCAATTTTAGTTTGTGATAAATCAAAAAATATTTGTAATTCTACTACTAATGTAGTTTATAAAGAGATTTTTAATAATTTATAATTTGTGTTTTAAATAATATAATCTTTTCTTATTGACACAAATATTTCATTTTAATATATTGATTTATTTTAATATAATCTTTTTTTATTGACAATAGGATTTTAATATAATCTTTTCTTATTGACAATAGGATATTATGGTGAAATAGTTGTAATTCAACGGTTAATTATTTGATGAGAAATATCAATCAACAATTATAATGTTAATGATAAATATTGATCACACTCTTGGACTTTACAATGATACTCGGTTGATTGTAATAAGGTCATACGCTATCAAATATTGGGTTGCTATTAAAGAAACCAGTATTTGTTTATGGACAAATGTTTGTAGCGGCATCCAGTGTAATTAACCCCAACGGTTTCAAAATATTAGTTTGTGGTGAATCGGAAAGAGTTTGTATTTCTACTACTAATGTGGTTTACAAAGAGGGATTTAATGATTTGTAATTTCTTTTTTTTTTTCAATAATTATAATCCATCAAACAGTATGTTTCTTAGTCATTGTACATGTTTTTGTGAACTCAATATTACATGATTTTTTTTTATCTACTTCATGAACAATACTTATTATTTATTTATACCAAAATATAGATCTATTATATATTGTCGTGCATCGCCTATAAATATATATCTTAATAAGAATTGTACTCCAACCACTAATGTTATATATCAGGAAATTTTTAATAATTTGTAAATAAAATTATCATTTAGGAATCAATATTTCTTTTGACATGCAATATTCTATAAATACATTTTACAATTTAATATGTATAGTCTATTATCACATATATTCATGCCGTTTGTTTATTACAATAATATTTTTAACTAAAATTTAAATTGCAGACCGTGCATCGCACGGGTACAACACTAGTGTATCGAATGTAACAAAAATATTAAGGATGTTATGGAATAAAAGAAATAAGGTCCCAAGACTACTTGGTGCAAAACATGAATCATACCAACTGAGCTATGGGCACTATTGTTATTGCTTACGTGCAGTAAAGTATTAGACATAAGTTCCAAAAACGAGATGACTCACGTTGTTGGGAATTGAACACGCTTGACACACCAGTTCAACTAGCAAAGACATTTGTCCATCTTCTGTATAAATGTTATTAATTTATTCCCATGCTGAACCTATAAATACCTTCACACCCCTTTGTAGAGATCATCCGAGGAGAAATAAATTCTCCCTTCTCCTTACTATCATTATACTGCTGGTCTTATTATATATTATTATTATCATTATATTAGTATTATAAATACTATAGTCCCGATCAAATTCATAACACGTTATCAGCACGAATTGCTCTGTTTATATCCAACATCCATGGTCTACTCTAGCTCTAAGCAAGGGACTACTCTGGATACTAGTCACGGGAATATAATATCAGAGGTTTCGACCATACTCTAATGAGGTTTGCCTTATCATGTTTTAATATAATAAAATATTTGCATATGTATATATATTTATGTGAGTTATTGCATATGCATAATTATTGTCTTACTTGTGATATTTTATGACTAGTAGAATACTTGGATTTATTTATCCTGATTAAAATTTCGTGACTTTCAGTTTGAGCTTTAAACTAAATTAGAATTCCTAATCATGGATATAATTCTGAAAAAATATACTACGTATATATGATAGTAAATGTTGAATATAACTTTATCTATCATCATGTAGAAATCTAAGTACATCATCTATTTCCTGAGGTTCTAACTCAGGAATGTCAGGAAAAGGTAAAACTTGTGATGAACTCGCAGGAAGAGTGGAAGAAAAATCTATCGAGTCTATATACATTTTCCTTTTGGAAATGTTTGTATTACACTTGACTCTGAGTTTATTTGTTGCCTCATCCAACTTCAAGTTTGGATTTTGTAGCAACATTTTCTTCTTATCTTCCAACTCCTTCATTATTCTTTTTACCTCGGCTTCCTCCTTGATCTCACCAAATTCCTACAAAACAATTTGTTATTTCCCCTTCAATGATATTGAATTGAGAAATAGACAAAAATTACCTGAACAATTTTATATAACCTTTCCAAAGTTAGGAATTTCCGTTGAGGCCAGTATGAAATCCCTAATTGCCTACATCTTCTCTTAAGGGTCGACTGCCCAATTCGTAGTTTATTTGCAGCTTGAGTTGTATTCAGATGAAAATATCTCGAAAGCTCTTCTAAACTTATTGATGCAGGATTACGAGGTGTTCTTTTTCTTTTTCTCCTAATTAATATATTCTTATTTCTATCTGCTACATCTATCGTAGCAGTAGTGTTATTCTCTTCTACAATTATGGTAGTACTTGGATCTACAGCTTTTGCAGCTGTAATACCTGCATTAGAAAACTATCTGTTAGCATCACTCTTATATATTAAGATGTGAATTATTAAACCCTTATTGATAGTCTCATTAACTTCTGATGAACTACCTGTACACAGAAGAGGTTCACTATCCCTCAATGGTGATAAATATACCTCATCCCAAAAGGAATGATTATCAAATGTAGAATAGTGAGGAGGAGATAAGATTGAAGGACTTGCCATTAAAAATGAGGAAAGTTTAGAAATGAACAAAAGTGTAGTAAACTGAAAGGCAAAGCCGAAGGTTTAAATTTATATTGAATGTCAATCAATTTGAATAGATGAAGCAATACTGTCAAAGACGATTACGATTTCCAGTAAAATTCGTCAAAAAGTAAACAGTATATGGTCGGGGTACTGTTCATAATAACTACGTATTGCGATTGAAAATCTTGATTTGATATCTCGGTGTTATATACATCTGTGACAAATCAAATTGTCCATTCGATCTTATTTCTCAAAAAATTTTGATTATGGCATGATGAGAATATGATCTATATCTATGTATCCAATTGATGATTAAATTTTGAGAGCGTTATGGCTCGCATATTAGAAATCACCATTTCATATATTATATGGTGAGTGCCATGAATATTATGTGATAATTGTTTTTGTGTCACAATCTGCTCTCTTATGTGGCTATTTGGCATAATAAATATTTGTTGTATGCCATATGATTTATCCCATATACATATATCGTAAGTGGGTTATTTTGATATGCTATCATATCATATCATGGGATAATATAGATAACTATGCTCATCTTTAGTGCATACTATTTCCAAATATCATATGAAGAAAATTGAATATGATTCATGATATTTGATTTGATATATGATTTTATAGTGATATATGCTTGAAAGAAGCAAATGAATATATCATCACTTTTGATTTGACCCATGATAAATGAGGAATTTATCACTACAATATATGGTAGTGCAAAAATGAATAAAGGCTCCGGAAGAGCCAATATATTATTTCCTGGAGGAACAAAATTGATGATTGATAATGCATTGTTCTTTCCAAAGTCTCACATAAACCTACTGAGTTTCAAGGATATTCGAAATAACAGATATCATGTGGAGACTATAAAAGAAGGAAATGAAGAACTCCTTCATATTACAAAGGCAATATTGGGAATGAAATATGCGATGAAAAATTCTATGCTCTTCCCTCTGATTTATATTGCACAAGAATAAGTGCTATTAAAGCCAATCTTATCGTAAACGAAAGGTTTACTGATTGAAATGATTTTAAGATTTGGCATGATCGATTGAGAAAAACAATCGAGAATACAAATGGCCATACCTTGAGGAAACAAAATATATTTTGAGAAGATGAATTCTCCTGTTCTGAATGTTCCTAAGGGAAGTTGATTATAAGGCCATCACCAACCATAGTTGGTATTGAATCACCTGTATAATTTATGAAGATCATTTCACGGCATTAGGGGGAGATATGAACCCTAATTATTTTAAAAATTTGAATGCCGAGAAATTTTATGATATGAAAGGATCTTCAAGGTGATATATGTGGACCTATACATCCACATTATGGACTATTTAAATACCTTATGATGCGACAACTAGATGGTCGCATGTATTTAAATACTTGATGGTCCTAATTGATGCGACAATTAGATGGTCGCATGTATGTTTATTATCATCTCGTAATTTGCGAGATTGCTTGCTCAGATAATAAAGTTGCAAGCAAATTTTCCTGACCATCCAATTGAATTAACCCGGATGGATAATGCTGAAAAATTTACATCCCAAGCTTTTGATAATATCACTTGGGATTGACTGAACTGAAGGTTCAGTAGATTATTAATTCCTGCCAAAATAGATATCTATTGATATATCTATTAATGATGTCTACAAGAGACATTCGTCTAAAAGACGATATACCCAGTGGTGCACCAAATAATTATTATATTGGGATGCGGAACAACCATATTTGAATGTTGATGAGAAATGTCCATCATCTGGTTGATTTTGAAATTGCCATGAATATGGGAGAAAGTTATGAAAATGTTGACAACACAATTGCCTTTATAATTGCTCAATCTGGATCCAGAGTCAGGCACGAGAAGTGTCTTGATTATTTGATATATAAATAAGCAAATTAGGCATAGCTCAGCTTGCTATTGTATTCTCTATATTATGTGTACACACCATTGAATAGGTGTTGGTACGAAAGAGAATAATGATATGATATAAAGCGAAGCTTAGAGCTCATGGGTTTACAAAGAAACCCATATGATATACTCTCCCATAATGGATGACAATAAGTTCCGCTAATTAATATCAATTGGCAGTAGATAAAAGTCATGACCGCATATTGATGGGTCATTGATACACATGATTTTATACCTTTATTTGCCCCACGAATCAAGAGTTTTTGTTGCTTAATTTCTTTACCTTGATACATTTAAGGCTCGTTTGTGTGTTATATTTGATCATATCTAGTTTATTCACAAATGAGGAGCAAAGGAAGGATTTTCAGTCATCTTGGACCATTTTTCGAGACATAAGGAATCCACCCCGGGCTGGAAAGGAGCAACAGAACAAAAGGAGTCAGAAGAGGACCAGAGGGCCGCATCACGGCCGTGATCCCCAGTACGGACAAGCAGTCGGCCACGCCGCATCACGGCCACGATCCCGGCCGTGATGGCGGCCATGACCCGGCTGTTGTCCAGTATTTAAGTCGCGTTTCTAATATTTTACAGAGTTTCGAACCCTAGTTTTAGCTGAGTGCAGTTTTTACCTTCTTTAGAGTTTTCCATAGTAGAGAATACAGCAGATTTACATCATTGAATTCAGTTTTGAAGCTTGGCATCATTGTGCAGACCAGATTTACTTTGAAGAATTGTTAGTAAAGTTTACCTTTTTATTCTTTAATATTGCAGCCATGTCTTCCATCTTTAATTCTTGCTTTGCTGTGTTTACTCCCATCATGAGGGAGTAATTCGTTTATGGGTTTGGATTAGGGGTCCATTGTTAATCTTGATGTTCGCTTTATGTTTTATTGCATAAAGGGATTGAATCTTTTACCTAGGGTTTATGTTGATTTGGGGATTTCTTTGCACTAGTTATTAGTTTGTGGCCACAATTAATTGCTAGTCTAGGAGAGGGATTCGTTACAACGACAGTTGGATGGAGACCTCGAGCCTTACCAATTTCAACCTAATTTTCCTGCTATGAAAGTAGAGGTAATTTTGGGGGCTTACAATGCTTAGGTGCTTAAGGTTATGATTGATGCATCACGACAGTGGGGCAATCTTAGCCTAATTCTCTTATTGATTACGAAAGTAGCTGAGTAGAATTCTCTTGTGCATTGCCCATATATCTCTTGGTTAATTATTCTTTCCCTAATCCTGAGTTTGCTAGAACATCAAGGTTACAATCCCCCTGATCTGGCCCATACTTTTATCATACAGTTTACACCTTAATCAATTGCTTTCCTTTACACCATTCAGTATTTGTTGCTTGGATTCTATAAATTCATATACTCTAGTGCCTGGTAATTCACACAGTTTCGTGCCATAACACCAATCCTCAGCGGAACGACATTACACCCTTTTTACACTCATCATTTGTGCTCATCACATTTTGGCGCCGTTGCCAGGGATTGGCTTATTTGGTTTTGATTGTGTGATTAATTTCTTACTAGCATTAGAGTTAGTGAATTTTAGGAGATCAAGTTTTATTTTATTGTTTATTCAGAAAAAGAAAAAAAAATATTCTTATTTGCACTAACCCATAACCAATCGTTTCCAAGAGTGTTTGTGATTGTTTTTGACATTAGGCTTCCCTCCTTTTATGCACACTAGATCGAGAGGGAGCACGAATCTTCGTCCCTACGATCCAAATCTTGAGAGGAAGTTAAGGAGGCAGAAGAAGAGGTTACTTGATTGGCTTCGAGAGTTTCAGGACTTCGAAGTTGACATGGAGACCGGAGCCAGTAGCAATACCGGACAACCTGCCCATACTGGTATTAACACACAGCACCCGGGGCAGAGAGAGACAGTTGGGGACAACTTTGGAGTTCGTGCCGATCCCCAAATTCCAAATGTTCAGGATCCGGCACAGAACCACATGCCTGATCCAAACCCAAATATCAATGTTGGGGGAGGATTGGGTGCTCAATTCATGCAGCAACAGCCTGTGTACCAGCAGCCAGGCTATGGGGTTGGGATGCAAAATCTTCTCTATCAGATGAATCCCAACCTGTTTCAGCAATTTGCCCAAGAGTTTCCACAAGCAGAGCCAATGGCCGCACATTTAGCCCCTGAGTTTACTAAAGAGGATTGCATTGTGTATCCAGGGATTGAGGCAAACAACTTTGAGTTGAAGACTCAGCTCATACAAATGGTCCAGAATAATCAGTTTGGAGGATCTCGGGTTGAGGACCCGAAAACCCACATAATTCATTTTGACCGTATCTGCTAGACCATCAAGATGAATGGTGTTCCTAGTGAAGCCATCAAGCTGAGACTGTTTCCTTTTTCCCTGAGAGATCAAGCACATCGTTGGTTGAATTCCTTTCCAGCCAACCATTTCATTACATGGGAACAACTCCACAAGGCTTTCATGCAGGAGTACTGTCCCCCTTCCAAGGTTGTCAAGCTAAAGAAGCAGATTCAGAATTTCCAGCAGTTTGGCAATGAAGATCTTCCTGAGGCTTGGACGAGATTTAAAGACTTGAGGAGGCAGTGCCCGAAGAATTTGATGACCCCAGGTGATTTTATTTCCTCATTCTATGAGGGATTGTCTAACCGGTCAAAGATTATTCTGGATACCTCATCCTTTGGGGGTATTTTCATTGATATGGGACCGGCAGCTGGAGAGCAGATGATTGAGAGGATCACCTCTAATAATACTTACTGAGAGCAGATGATTGAGAGGATCACCTCTAATAATACTTACTGGTACACTGAGGGGGATGATATCACCTCTAATAATACTTACTGGTACACTGAGGGGGATGATACACCCAAGAGAGAGAAGCCAACTGGGATGTTTGAAGTTGAAGACAAGATAGCTATGCAGGCTCAGCTGGATTCCATCCAACACATGCTAAAACAGATAGTGCAGGCCCCCACTCAGAGTGTCCAGGCAGTTGCTCAGCCTCCACTGATTCCCCAGAATTCTTATGGTTCTAACCCCTATTCTATGCCACAGGTACCTCTTGTAGTCTGTTGTGAAATTTGTGGTGGAAATCATACAGCTCAGACATGTCAATTGTTAGATTTCGGTAACCAAGTTCCTTAGCCTAATGTGGAGCAAGTTGACCTCATTGGGTATTCTAGACCACAGGGCCAGGGACAAGGTTATGGGAACTATCAGCAATAAGGAAGGAATCAGGTTGTTCCCTCTTGGAACAATCAGGGAAATCAAGTGAGAAACAATCCACCAGGATTTCATGGTAACCAAGGGAATCGGGGTGGAAACTAGGTCCAGTGGAGAAACAATCAGAACTTTGGGCAAAATAATCAGAATATAACTCAAGGGCAATTCTAGTAAGGAAACCAGAATTATGGGAACACTCAGGGTCAAGGTTCTTCTAGACCACCTCAGGATGTTGATATGCAGCTTCTCATGAGCACTATGATGGCTCAGTCTAGCAAGCTTCAAGCAGAGATAGATGGTCTCAAGGCTCAACAACAAGGAGGAGGTAATCAGTTTTCTAATCAACCTTCATCTTCAAATGGTAGGTTGCCTGCAAGTACAGAAAATCCAAGGAAGCAGGTGAATGCAGTGACCACAAGAAGTGGATTAGCTTTGAAGGATCCACCTTTTCCTTCGAATGATCCAGTGCCTGAGAAAACTGATGAGAAGAATGAGAGTATTCAGATTGAGGATGTTCCAGATGAGAGTGAAGAGGGGCCTGAGTTATAGAGAAACAGTGCTAAGGGGAAAGCCCCTATGCAAGATGAGAGTGTTCCAAGTAAAAAGCCTGAGAAGAAGAATAAGCAGATTGGTGACTCAGTGGTTCCTTGCAATCTCTTGCCATTCCCACAAAGGTTGTGGAGATCCAAGGAAACTGAGAGAGAGAATAAGTTCAAGAAGATGCTGGATAAGTTGGAAATTTCCATGCCCTTTGTTGATGTGGTGACTCAGATTCTTTCATATAAGAAATTCTTGAAGGATATTCTGAGTAATAAGAAGAAGTTAGAGAAGAGTGCTGTGGTGGATCTCAGTGAGGGGGCATTGGCATGTGCAGCTCTTCAACAAAAGTTGCCTCCCAAACTGAAGGATCCAGGTAGTTTTACCATCCCTTGCATTATTGGGGGATTTGTAGTGGGCAGTGCTTTATGTGATCTGGGTGCCAGTGTTAGCCTGATGCCATATTCCTTATGCAAGAAGCTTAACCTGGGCATTCCAAAGCCTACTACTATGACTCTTCAGATGGCTGACAGATCCATTTAGCGCCCAGTGG
Organism: Ipomoea triloba; assembly: GCF_003576645.1. Taxonomy (NCBI): domain Eukaryota; kingdom Viridiplantae; phylum Streptophyta; class Magnoliopsida; order Solanales; family Convolvulaceae; genus Ipomoea; species Ipomoea triloba. Next base: position 27,056,596 of record NC_044917.1, read on the forward strand.
GGGTTCTGGAAGACATCCCGATGATGGTTGATCAGTACTTCATACCGGGAGATTTCGTGATTCTAGACATGGAAGAGGATGCCAAGGTTCCTATTATCCTTGGTAGGCCTTTTCTAGCTACTGCTGGGGCTCTCATAGATGTTAAGAGGGGAAAGCTGGTGATGGAGGTGGCTGGCCACAAAATTGAATTTGATATCTTTAAGATGGCCAAACACCAACCCTCTTACATCGATGAGTGCCATGTGATTGAAGTGCTGGAGCAGTGCAGTGCAGAGGTGGAGGAAGAGGAGGATGAGGACTCCTCTAAACCAGTTGCTGAGGAGTTGGAGGATTCACTAGAAATAGTGGTTTCTCTTACTCCATTCGAAGAGGAGCAGGCTCCGAAGGTAGAATTGAAACCTTTGCCTTCCAATTTGAGGTATGTATTTCTTGGCTCTAACTCTACTTATCCTGTGATCATCAGTTCCTCTTTGAAAGAGGAACAAGTTGAGGAGCTGTTGACTGTGCTCAGAAAGCACAGGAAGGCCATTGGGTATTCGATTGGGGATTTATCTAGAGGATTATGCCAAGGCTAGTGTGGAGCCCCTCAGGAGGCTAAACCCCAATCTGAAAGATGTTGTTAAGAAAGAAATTTTTAAGATGTTGGATAATGGTATTATCTACCCTATTTCGGATAGCAAGTGGGTTAGTCCTATTCATGTTGTTCCGAAAAAGGGCGGTATTACTGTTGTTGAGAATGAGAATAATGAGTTGATCCCTACTAGACTTGTCACTAGACATCGCATGTGCATTGATTATAGAAGGTTGAACAAGTCTACTAGGAAAGATCACTTCCCCCTCCCTTTCATTGACCAGTTGCTGGAGAGAATGTCCTGCAACGAATATTTCTGTTTTCTAGATGGTTTTTCAGGTTACTTTCAGATTTCAGTCCACCCGGATGATAAGGAGATGACTACGTTCACATGTCAATATGGCACTTATGCTTTCAAGCGTATGCCATTTGGCCTGTGTAACGCACCAGCAACATTCCAGAGATGCATGATGTCCATTTTTTCAAAGTTTGTGGAGGAGATTATGGAGGTGTTCATGGATGATTTTTCTGTCTATGGGAAGTCATTCAGTGAATGTCTCTCTAATCTCGAGAGGGTGCTGTGCAGATGTGAGGAAGTGAATCTTATGCTCAATTGGGAGAAGTGTCACTTTATGGCTTCAGAGGGCATTGTTCTGGGCCACAGGGTGTCTGCTAGGGGAATTGAGGTAGACCCAGCAAAAATTGAGGTGATTGCTAAGTTACCACCCCCTAATTTGTGAAGGGGGTGAGGAGTTTTTTAGGTCATGCTAGGTTCTACAGAAGGTTCATTAAAGATTTCTCTGGGGTTGCTAAGCCCCTGACACACTTGCTTGCTAAAGATGTCCCCTTTGATTTTGATGATTCTTGTCTTGTGGCTTTTGAAAAATTGAAAAATGCTCTTTGCCATGCTCCCATAATTCAGCCCCCTGATTGGTCTTTGCCTTTTGAATTGATGTGTGACGCTAGTGATTTTGCAGTAGGGGCTGTGTTGTGCCAGAAGAAAGAAAAAAGTTATCCTGTAATTCATTATGCTAGTCATACGCTTGATGATGCACAAGTAAACTATGCTACCACTAAGAAGGAACTGTTGGCAATAGTGTTTGCAGTTGATAAGTTTAGGCCTTATTTGATGGGAAGCAAGGTAATTGTTCACACTGACCATGCAGCTTTGAGATATCTGTTCCAGAAAAAAATGCTAAGCCACGATTGATTAGATGGATTCTCCTGCTGCAAGAGTTTGATTTGGAGATACGAGACAAGAAGGGCACTGAGAATGTGGTTGCTGACCATTTGTCCAGGCTTGAAGGCCGGGAGAAAGATGAGTTACCCATTGATGACACTTTCAGAGGTGAGACATTGTTGGCTGTGAATACCTTCGTACCATGGTTTGCAGACATAGTTAATTTCCTGGTGGGTGGTTACATTCCGAAAGATTTTGATTACAATAAGAAAAAGAGGTTTGTGCATGATGTGAGAGATTATTTTTGGGATGAGCCACTACTGTTTAAGAGGGGTCCTGATGGTATTGTGAGGAGGTGTGTTCCTGAGGAGGAGTTTGATAGTGTTCTTTTTCATTGTCATGCTTCACCTTACGGGGGACACATGAGTGCTGATCGTACTGCTTTGAAAGTTTTGCAGTCAGGATTGTTTTGGCCCACTTTGTTTGCTACTGCTAAAGACTTCGTGAGTAGGTGTGATAGATGCCAGTGGACTGGCACTGTTAGTAGGAGACATGAGATGCCCCAGAGAGGAATTTTAGAGGTTGAGATATTTGATGTCTGGGGAATGGACTTCATGGGTCCGTTTCCTCCTTCTTTTGGTAATGAGTACATCCTGGTTGCAGTGGATTATGTGTCTAAGTGGGTGGAAGCAATAGCAGCCCCGAGGAATGATGCAAAGACAGTGGTCAAGTTTGTGAAGAAGAATATTTTCTCTCGGTTTGGTGTGCCTAGGTCCTTTATCACTGATAATGAGGCTCATTTTTGCACTAAGTTGTTGGAGAAGCTTTTGGTTAAGTATGGGATCTATCACAGGTTGTCCACACCATATCATTCACAGACCTGTGGACAAGTTGAGCTGGCAAACCCATATCATTCACAGACCTGTGGACAAGTTGAGCTGGCAAACAGAGAAATCTCACAGACCTGTGGACAAGTTGAGCTGGCAAACAGAGAAATCAAGTCGACCTGTGGACAAGTTGAGCTGGCAAACAGAGAAATCAAGTCCATTCTGGAGAAAGTAGTGAGTCCTAACCGGAAGGATTGGTCACTGAAGTTAGATGATGCTTTATGGGCTCTCTGGACTGCATTCAAGACTCCTATTGGTGTGTCTCCTTTCAAACTTGTGTTTAGGAAGTCATGCCATTTACCAGTTGAGTACGAGCATAAGGCTTATTGGGCAGTTTCGAAGTTGAACATGGATGAGAATTTGTCTAGAGAGAAGAGATTGTTGTCATTGAATGAGTTGGAGGAGTTCCGGATGGATGCTTATGAGAATGCCAAGATCTACAAGGAGAGAACAAAGTACTTTCATGATAAGAGAATCCTAAGGAGGAGTTTTGAATCGGGTGATCAAGTATTGCTATACAATTCCCGATTGAAACTGTTCCATGGGAAGCTCAAGTCTAGATGGTCAGGACCGTTTACGGTGGTTGAGCAATCTCCATCGGGTGCGGTCACTATTGTTGGCACTACTGGTGATCCATTCGTGGTTAATGGCCAAAGGTTGAAATATTTCAATGTTCCAGAATCAAAAGAAGAGATGGTTAAAGTAGTTTGGGATCTCTTTATTCCCATCTACACTTGATGATCACATGGCTGAGTCGAGCTGACGACAGTAAACTCAGCGCTTCATGGGAGGCACCCCATGTTATCCTTTACTTTTTGCATTTCGCTTTCTGCATTTTTGTTATTTAATTTTTAGTTTGGAGTAGAGTAGGATTTTTCTTGCTTAAGGGGTGTTTCTTAGTTTATTTTGGTGAGGAGTGTGTATTAGTTTGCATTTGGAAGAGTGGGGAATAGTTAGATTTGAAGAGGTTAGGTGTTGAAACAGGTAAAAAATGCTCTAGGACTAACTTGCAGGTGAAACCGAGCTTGGGCGCGAAAAAGGACAAAATTGCGCAAAGCGGAGCCTGGATCACGACCGATGTCACGGCCGTGACCCTGGTCGGGATGCCGAGGCGTCGATTTTCGGAATAACAGCGCAAAACAGAGACCTGGGTCACGGGCCGCATCCCGGCCGTGACCCAGGCCGTGACGGTTGTTCCAGATTTCCAGTGTTGAGAGCACTATAGAGAGCTCTGGGTCACGGGCCACATCCCGGCCGTGACCCAGGCCGTGATGGCGTCCGGAGAATTCCAGTGTTGAACAGGGTGAAGGAAGGCTCTGGGTCACGGGCCACATCCCGGCCGTGACCCAGGCCGTGATGGCGTCGGAAATTCCAGTGCGTACAAGTGAAATAAGGGCTCTGGGTCACGGGCCGCATCCCGGCCGTGACCCTGCCCGTGATGGTCCAAGGGAGATTCCAGTGCTGAACGAGCTATTTAGGGCTCTGGGTCACGGGCCGCATCCCGGCCGTGACCCAGGCCGTGATGCGTTGCCGAATGATTTTCCAAAAAAAATAAAACTAAGGCCCAGGGTCACGGCCCCGATCCCGGCCGTGATGGCGGACTGGGTTATAAAACCCAGTCCGCGTTTCCCCTTCCTTTTTTCCCCAATCTGAAACCCTAACCCCTTCTCCCAATTTCTCTCCACCCCCAACCTCCATACACCAAATTGGACCTCTTTGCTTGTGATTGCTTGCTCATTCTTGCTCCATATCATCTTCTTCCTCCTCTTAACAAGGTTTGAACTTCAATTCTTTACTTTCAATGCTATTTTCGAATTTTGTTGGTAGTGTTCATATGGTTCCTATAATCTTTGGTTTGTTGGTTAAATGTTGTTAGTTTAAGCATGTTTAGGTTTAATGTTGTTCATTACATGATGGAGAAGCTTGCTTAGTGCTTTAATGGTGTTCACATTATGAATTTGGGTGAAACTTTGAATACCCATTTGTATATGAATTGAATGTTGATTGTGGATGACCTTCTTGATAGTTTTAGGATTGTGGAGTAGTTGTTGCTAGTTTGGCGATGATTCTTGAGCAATTTNATTGCTATACAATTCCCGATTGAAACTGTTCCATGGGAAGCTCAAGTCTAGATGGTCAGGACCGTTTACGGTGGTTGAGCAATCTCCATCGGGTGCGGTCACTATTGTTGGCACTACTGGTGATCCATTCGTGGTTAATGGCCAAAGGTTGAAATATTTCAATGTTCCAGAATCAAAAGAAGAGATGGTTAAAGTAGTTTGGGATCTCTTTATTCCCATCTACACTTGATGATCACATGGCTGAGTCGAGCTGACGACAGTAAACTCAGCGCTTCATGGGAGGCACCCCATGTTATCCTTTACTTTTTGCATTTCGCTTTCTGCATTTTTGTTATTTAATTTTTAGTTTGGAGTAGAGTAGGATTTTTCTTGCTTAAGGGGTGTTTCTTAGTTTATTTTGGTGAGGAGTGTGTATTAGTTTGCATTTGGAAGAGTGGGGAATAGTTAGATTTGAAGAGGTTAGGTGTTGAAACAGGTAAAAAATGCTCTAGGACTAACTTGCAGGTGAAACCGAGCTTGGGCGCGAAAAAGGACAAAATTGCGCAAAGCGGAGCCTGGATCACGACCGATGTCACGGCCGTGACCCTGGTCGGGATGCCGAGGCGTCGATTTTCGGAATAACAGCGCAAAACAGAGACCTGGGTCACGGGCCGCATCCCGGCCGTGACCCAGGCCGTGACGGTTGTTCCAGATTTCCAGTGTTGAGAGCACTATAGAGAGCTCTGGGTCACGGGCCACATCCCGGCCGTGACCCAGGCCGTGATGGCGTCCGGAGAATTCCAGTGTTGAACAGGGTGAAGGAAGGCTCTGGGTCACGGGCCACATCCCGGCCGTGACCCAGGCCGTGATGGCGTCGGAAATTCCAGTGCGTACAAGTGAAATAAGGGCTCTGGGTCACGGGCCGCATCCCGGCCGTGACCCTGCCCGTGATGGTCCAAGGGAGATTCCAGTGCTGAACGAGCTATTTAGGGCTCTGGGTCACGGGCCGCATCCCGGCCGTGACCCAGGCCGTGATGCGTTGCCGAATGATTTTCCAAAAAAAATAAAACTAAGGCCCAGGGTCACGGCCCCGATCCCGGCCGTGATGGCGGACTGGGTTATAAAACCCAGTCCGCGTTTCCCCTTCCTTTTTTCCCCAATCTGAAACCCTAACCCCTTCTCCCAATTTCTCTCCACCCCCAACCTCCATACACCAAATTGGACCTCTTTGCTTGTGATTGCTTGCTCATTCTTGCTCCATATCATCTTCTTCCTCCTCTTAACAAGGTTTGAACTTCAATTCTTTACTTTCAATGCTATTTTCGAATTTTGTTGGTAGTGTTCATATGGTTCCTATAATCTTTGGTTTGTTGGTTAAATGTTGTTAGTTTAAGCATGTTTAGGTTTAATGTTGTTCATTACATGATGGAGAAGCTTGCTTAGTGCTTTAATGGTGTTCACATTATGAATTTGGGTGAAACTTTGAATACCCATTTGTATATGAATTGAATGTTGATTGTGGATGACCTTCTTGATAGTTTTAGGATTGTGGAGTAGTTGTTGCTAGTTTGGCGATGATTCTTGAGCAATTTNGATAGTTTTAGGATTGTGGAGTAGTTGTTGCTAGTTTGGCGATGATTCTTGAGCAACCAAAAAAAAAAAAACTAGTTTGTTTTAGATACTCATATACTCCACAATCCTAAACCCCTTTGTGCTTTCAAATTGGCTAACCCTCACCCCATGGATATCTTTGGTGTGAGTTGTTTGCAGATGCGTCCCCGTAATAGGAAGAAATCAGTTGCACAGAGGCAACCCGCAGCTCCGCCAGTGCCTGACACCCACTGCATGATCCAAAGCTCTTTGAGAGGTTTAAGTTCTTTTCCGAGCGACAGATATTCAAGCCGTACGTCCTCTCTTTGGACGTTGCGGCCCACTTTGGTATTCGGAATGAGGTTGCTGACTTGGTAGACCTCCCAGAATGGAGGTACTTGTTGATGGAGTTCAATGAGGACACACAAGGACTTGCTAGTTGAGGCAATGACTACGATGAAGCTTACAAAATTTGATGGCCTCACTAGTAGTGTTTGTGTTCAGTTTCACATTGGCCATACGCTGTTCCGGTTCAGCCCGAATAACTTGAGTGACTTGATGGGTTTCGGCCCGGTTCAGCAGCTCACGGAGGAGGAGAAGTTTGACCGATATGCCAATGTTCCTAATGTTCAAGAGTTCTGGGAGGAACTCACATATGGCACCACAGTGTTCAAGAGCTCCCATAGTCGCTCCTCTGAATTCCTTAAATTGGAGCACAAGTTTATGCAATATCAGCTGGGCCACTCCATCACAGGCCGCTTTGATGCTACGAGCTCCGTGAATCACGCTGACTTATTCTGTCTATATGGCATGGTCAAGCGTGTTCGGCTACGCATGGGAGTGGTGGTGTGGAATTTGATGAAGAATCAGTATTACATGCGTGGTACGGCTTTGTATCTTGGGCCGTATTTCACGCGGATCCTCCGAGCTACACAGCAGATTGTCTTGACTACACCCAGGGCTCCGGGTATGCAACCTCTCACAGCGGCAGCTGTGGGGAGAATGGGGTAGAAGATCGCGCCAAAGCGGCCACGCACTGATGATATGACTGATGTGGCTGATGCTAGGAGGGAGGAGGAGGCCTATGAGGCCAATCCTGATGCTGCAAGTCCTGGCCATGTTGAGGCAGGCGGGAGTTCCTATTCTGATAATTTCCAGCAGCAGGTTTTGGCCCAGCTGGCGGCCATGAATATGAGATTTGACCGCATTGATGACCGGCTGGATGAGATGGCGGCCGAGAATGCTGTGAGCCGCGCTGAGGCCCAGGCCTACTACGAGTGGATGCGTGGGCATTACCCACCCCCGGGGGGCCCTTCGTTTCCACCTTATGATCCCTCCTCCATGGGATGATGTGCTTCGTGAAATTTCTGACACTCTACTCTTTTATTTTCTGTTATTTCTGTTTTTAGTTCGTTTTGATTTGTATGATGCTTAAGACTTCAATTCTGTTATCCNGATAGTTTTAGGATTGTGGAGTAGTTGTTGCTAGTTTGGCGATGATTCTTGAGCAATTTGCGATGTTTGAGCCGAACTCTAGGTTAGGTTTATTTATTCCAAAAAAAAAAAAACTAGTTTGTTTTAGATACTCATATACTCCACAATCCTAAACCCCTTTGTGCTTTCAAATTGGCTAACCCTCACCCCATGGATATCTTTGGTGTGAGTTGTTTGCAGATGCGTCCCCGTAATAGGAAGAAATCAGTTGCACAGAGGCAACCCGCAGCTCCGCCAGTGCCTGACACCCACTGCATGATCCAAAGCTCTTTGAGAGGTTTAAGTTCTTTTCCGAGCGACAGATATTCAAGCCGTACGTCCTCTCTTTGGACGTTGCGGCCCACTTTGGTATTCGGAATGAGGTTGCTGACTTGGTAGACCTCCCAGAATGGAGGTACTTGTTGATGGAGTTCAATGAGGACACACAAGGACTTGCTAGTTGAGGCAATGACTACGATGAAGCTTACAAAATTTGATGGCCTCACTAGTAGTGTTTGTGTTCAGTTTCACATTGGCCATACGCTGTTCCGGTTCAGCCCGAATAACTTGAGTGACTTGATGGGTTTCGGCCCGGTTCAGCAGCTCACGGAGGAGGAGAAGTTTGACCGATATGCCAATGTTCCTAATGTTCAAGAGTTCTGGGAGGAACTCACATATGGCACCACAGTGTTCAAGAGCTCCCATAGTCGCTCCTCTGAATTCCTTAAATTGGAGCACAAGTTTATGCAATATCAGCTGGGCCACTCCATCACAGGCCGCTTTGATGCTACGAGCTCCGTGAATCACGCTGACTTATTCTGTCTATATGGCATGGTCAAGCGTGTTCGGCTACGCATGGGAGTGGTGGTGTGGAATTTGATGAAGAATCAGTATTACATGCGTGGTACGGCTTTGTATCTTGGGCCGTATTTCACGCGGATCCTCCGAGCTACACAGCAGATTGTCTTGACTACACCCAGGGCTCCGGGTATGCAACCTCTCACAGCGGCAGCTGTGGGGAGAATGGGGTAGAAGATCGCGCCAAAGCGGCCACGCACTGATGATATGACTGATGTGGCTGATGCTAGGAGGGAGGAGGAGGCCTATGAGGCCAATCCTGATGCTGCAAGTCCTGGCCATGTTGAGGCAGGCGGGAGTTCCTATTCTGATAATTTCCAGCAGCAGGTTTTGGCCCAGCTGGCGGCCATGAATATGAGATTTGACCGCATTGATGACCGGCTGGATGAGATGGCGGCCGAGAATGCTGTGAGCCGCGCTGAGGCCCAGGCCTACTACGAGTGGATGCGTGGGCATTACCCACCCCCGGGGGGCCCTTCGTTTCCACCTTATGATCCCTCCTCCATGGGATGATGTGCTTCGTGAAATTTCTGACACTCTACTCTTTTATTTTCTGTTATTTCTGTTTTTAGTTCGTTTTGATTTGTATGATGCTTAAGACTTCAATTCTGTTATCCTATTTCCTGTTTTCGATTTGGTTCTCTGCTTTCTAGTTAGTTTGTTTTTAATTCGTGGGGTTTTGTTTGTCCATCAGGGACTGATACTGTAAAATTCAAACACCAAGGAAAACCGGAAAACACGATCTTTTATTAGCTCAAGGATCCAAACCCGGTTACAAGTCAAGAAGTGCTCAGAGTGCTCGGCTGGTCGGCAGTGGGCTTCCCTACTGTCCGAGCTCTCTTTGAGTCTTAGTTTAGAAACAGCCAAAAGATCCCCTCCTCTCCTCATAAATGCGCTATTTATAAGGGAGAGAAGTGTGGTTGCCGGACCTCCGGCATGGCGGGAACGTGGCGCGCATGCGCCCGCCTCACTCTTTGCCCAAGCGGGAAGGAGTACGTGGCAGTCCTTGACACGCCGCGTCGTGAGCCCGTCGGGGGCACTGTTCGGCCCGTGACGGCCGAGCCCACGTCAGCCTTCCGACCGNCCGAGATGGGCACCTTGCTCCCATCGGCCTCGAAGGCCATAAGGTCGGCTGACCAACATAATCGGGCACCTTACTCCCGAGATGGGCACCTTGCTCCCATCGGCCTCGAAGGCCATAAGGTCGGCCTCGACCCTTAGTTCAGAGCAACGATGTCCTAAACAAACTGAGCCGAAGCTCTTCATTTAACAAACATAGACTCGTTACATTAGGGGGGGCTTCTTTCGGCCCGATTACATCATCCATCATCCTAGTTAATGGCGAAAAAGCACTAAATGCTCCGAGTTCCAAATCCGATCGACCGGCCTCCCCGTGGTGGTTTCCAACTTGTAGGTGCCAGGTCGGATTACGGCGGAGATGACATGCGGCCCTTCCCAGGTTTGTGCGAACTTTCCACCGTCATTTGGCCGGCTGGCTTTCCGATCTCGGAGAACGTAATCTCCCACTTGGAAGTACCTCGGTCGAACTCGAAGGTCACGGGACTGCTTTATCTTGTTCTGATACTCAACTATTCTCCGGGCCGCGACCTCCCTTCTTTCCTCCACGGCGTCAAGCTCTGCAATCATCATTCGCTCGTTGTTAGCCTCATCGTAACCTCGCTCGCGGGATGTCGGGATCCAGGCTTCGATCGGCAGTCGAGCTTCAGCTCCGTACACCAGTGCAAAGGGGGTTTCCTTGGTGGCCTCCCGAGGAGTTGTCCGATACGCCCACAGTACGTAAGGCAATTCATCTGCCCAGCTCCTACCGGCATCAAACAGCTTCTTCTTCAGTCCATCTAGGATCGTCCGGTTTGCGTTCTCGACCTGACCATTTCCTTGGTGGTATGCCACAGACGATCGGATGGACTTTGTGCCGACCGTAGCTAGAAAGTTTTGAAAATATTGGCTCTCAAACTGCCTTCCATTGTCCGTGATCAGGTGCACGGGAACTCCGAAGCGAGCGATGACGTTCCTCCATATAAAGCGCGCGCACTGTTGGGCCGTTATGGTCGCCAAGGGGTCCGCCTCAATCCACTTTGAAAAGTAGTCGATAACCACGATCACGAACTTCTTCCGAGCTGCCACCATCGGGAACGGGCCTATGATGTCCACCCTCCAGCGAGCGAATGGGATTGCCGTGCTAATCGGTTGGTAAAAGGTCGCCGGCCGACCAGGAGTCTTTGCGAACTTCTGACTGTTAGGAACATCATGTAATAGGTTTTGATGATACCAACTGTTAAGTAGAAATCCCCGAGTCTCGACGCATAGGCAAAAACGCTGTAAGTTCGACAAGTAAACCAAGAGCGAAAATACAACCGAGTAACTTTGAGCTCAACTCGGAAAATATTTAAGCTTGAGGTAAATTTGTTTGAACATCTTAGAAGTCTCGTGTATTGTAATCATATAGACAGATCAGAAGAAGGCATGGGACAACACTGGAGGAATAAGGGTCTGCGAGACATCAACTAAGTCTCGAGACATAAGCAGAGTTCGAGAGGTAGGACCTCTCGATACAGTTATCCAGTTCGAGACATAAACAGAGTTCGAGAGATAGACCTCTCGATATTTGAGTTCGAGACATCAAGCGATCAAGATATCAACCTTGGTCTCGATACACTAACAATTCTCCAACAAAGCTGAATGACGGTCATACTTAAAGTTTGGAGAAGAAGAATATCATGGAGATGGAATAATGAAGAGGTGCCGAACGTGAAGATTTCAAAATGGGCGGAAATGGATGACACGTCAGATTTCCACCACAAACGGTCAAAAGGTGCACCAATGCTGAAGTGGTCTGATTCCCTACAATCAAGGAATAATGGGAATATAAAAAGAGTAACTTTTACCAAAAGACAAAATTGGAGCATGGACTCAAGAAAAGTGAACTATGGAATATTCACTACAAGACAAAGAGGTTCAAGTTACAAGATCACCACTCCATGAAATATGCTGAAAATACGCAAGACCCATGATCAGCATGGAGACAAATTTCAAACGGAATAATTTTCCCTCCAACGGAATTATTCCTCTACTCTCATATATAAGGACGTAAAGACACAGAAGAAAAAAAGGGGAAAAGAGAGAAAAAGGAGTTAAAAAGAAAAGAGGTTCGAAATTCTTAAGAAGTGTCTGTCTAAAACGTTCAAGTGCAAGTGCTCAACTTGGAATATCATCCTGATATTCAAAACAGCGAGAAAACACATCTTAGTGTTTCAAGAGAGTTACAAAGCTTAAATTGTTATACATCCAGAAGGTGACCGAAGCTGCTCTACATCGAAGTTGATTCAACGATAGCTTGTGGTCAGATTGGAGCCTGTTACATTCAACTGTGACAACCAAAAACACCTTGCTTTGGATTAAGCAAGAGAGGTGGAGTAACCTGGCAGCTGTCCGAGTGAAAGAAACCTGAGGCTTGACGCGGGCTTGGTGATCAAAGGTCAAGTGCTCGAGAGGTGGAGTAGCTGGAAGCGGGGAGAAAGACCTTGGAGAGGTAGAGTAACCTGGGAGCTGTCTTGTGAAGATCCTGAGGCTTGACGCGGGCTTGGTGATCAAAGGTCAAGTGCTCGAGAGGTGGAGTAACAAGAAGCGGGGCGAAAAACCTGAGGCTTGAGGCGGGCTTCGTGATCAAAGCTCAAGCGCTCGATATTGTACTAAAAAGGGAAGTTTTTAGTGCAATCCTTCCAGGGAGTTTCTGGAAGAAGAGTGGACGTAGGCGGGTTGGCCGAACCACTTAAAAATCTCTCTTGCATTTACTTACTGTTTTTATCTCTCGCTAACCTCTCGATTGCACTGCATATAAACGCACTTCTCGAACTAACTCAAACTCGTGCTAACTAAAAGGGGATAACATTTCCGCTGCGCATAAAACTTTGTCTTCACCTCGTGAGGTATCGAACCTAAACATCCTAAGTTCAATACACACGAGAGGTTGAAAAGATTTGCAAAATCTTATACAAGTCTATTCACCCCCCCCCCTCTAGACTTGTACCCCATCCCCTTGGGACCAACACTGACAAGGCTCGCAGGCTCTGACAAGGCTTTCACAATCTAGTTGGATGGACGGCCAATAATATCCCATAACCATGATCCGGCGTGCGAGCGACCTGCCCCCCTGATGTGCCGAGCACAGGCCCGAGTGCAACTCCTTCATGACTATATCTGCTTCGAACGCGTTTAAACACCTCATCAGTGGGCCCCCATAGGATCGTCGGTATAGGCGGTCGTCCACGATCTGAAATCTGGGTGCTCGGAGCCGCACTTTGCGCGCTCGGTCTTCTTCTTCAGGTATTTTCCCATCTTGAAGGTATTCTTTGAGGTCGGTGATCCATGAGTCCTGTTCCACTCCGACCGGCTCAACTTCAAAGGAGTCGATGCATGGCGCAACCGCTTCCTCGATGTGAGCTATGTTCGATATATGCTCGGGGGCCTCATGTACCAGCCGAGACAACATGTCTGCATCGGCGTTGTCTGACCTGGGAATGTGGGTGAGCTCGTGGGCTTCAAACTGTCGCAGGACGGCCAGCACTCGATCCTTGTAGATCATCAGTTTATCTCCGTTGGTGACGAACTCGCCACTAACCTGTCTGACGACCAGCGCGGAATTCGTTTTTGCTCGGATGGCCTTCGCCCCCAGTTGTCTTGCTCGCTGTAACCCGGCGATTAGGGCCTCATACTCGGCCTCATTGTTGTTCGGCGAGAAGCGGAGCAAAATAGCATAGTAAGCTTTGAAGCCCTCGGGGGTCGTGACGACTATCCCTGCTCCCGCTCCCTTCTTCCCGCTGGACCCGTCGGTACTAACTTCCCACCATTCAGGGGCATAGGGGCTATTCTGGTCGGCTTCAGCGTCTCGCGCGGTGCATTCCACCATGAAATCAGCTAGAGCTTGGGCCTTGATGGATGGTCGGGGTTTATACTCCAATGCAAACTGCGTCAACATCATGGCCCATTTGACCAGGCGTCCCGAAGAGGTTGAGGTCCTGAGGATGGCCCCAATCGGCTGATCTGTTAACACTCGAATATTCAGACGTTGAAAGTAAGGCGTCAGTCGTTTCGCCGCCGTGACTAGCGCGAACACCACCTTCTCCAGCCGAGTGTATCGGAATTCCGGTCCCTGCAAAGCATGGTTGACGTAGTACACTGGTCGCTGTACTCCTTCATGATCCACTCGGCACAAGACCGCATTGACGGCCCGGTCTGAGACAGCGAGATATACCTCCAGATCTTCCCCTGGCTCGGGTTTTGACAGGACGATTGGGGACGCCAAATAAGCTTTGAGATCTTCAAAGGCTGCCCGACTGTCATCATCCCAAGTAAAGCCGTTGGAATTTTTCAAGATCTTGAAGAAGGGATGAGCTCGGTCTGCTAGCTTGGAGAGGAACCGGCTGAGCGCGGCCAACCGGCCGGTGAGTTGTTGCACTTCCCTAATGCTGGTCGGGGGTCTCATGTCCAAGATGGCTTGGATTTTGGCCGGGTTCGGCTCTATTCCCCGTCTGGTCATCATGTAGCCCAAAAACTTCCCAGTCTGCACGGCAAAAGTGCACTTCTTCGGGTTTAGCCTTAACCGATGGTCGGCTCGAACAGTGCTCTTGACGAGCATATCGTCGATGTAAGCTTCCATAGATCGTCCCAGCAATCCTCCGAACACTAAATTGATCATCCGTTGGTACGTAGCCCCGGCGTTCCTTAGTCCGAACGGCATCACTCGGTAACAGTACAATCCATCCGGCGTCACAAACGTTGTCTTCTCCTCATCGGCCTCGGACATCATAATCTGGTGATATCCTTTAAAAGCATCCATGAAGCTCATGAGTTCCGCTCCGGCCGTCTCGTCGACCATCTGGTGAATGCTTGGGAGTGGATACGGATCGAGGGGGCAAGCACGGTTAAGGTCGGTGTAGTCGATGCACATGCGCCAAGCCGGGGGCTTGGGCACCAAGACTACGTTCGCGACCCATTCCGGGTATGTAACCTCTCGGATATGTCCTGCCGAGAGCAGGGCCTTGACTTCCCCCTTAACGAACTCGCGTCGATCAACGGATAGGTGCCTTTGCTTTTGTTTAACAGGCTTGGAGGTCGGACTGACGGACAGCCGATGGCATATGACATCTCGGTCGATTCCAGGCATGTCCTCCGGGCCCCAGGCGAAAATGTCGGCGAACTCTCGCAGCACGATAAGGATCGATCGCCTTAGGTCCGGGTCAAGAGACGTTCCGATTCTGACGCATCGTTCAGGTCGCTCCAACTCCAAGGGCACTTCTTCAACGGGCTCGGAGGGCCCAGGCTGCTCCTTCTTTTCCTCATCCTTTCGTCGGGCAATGGTATTCACACGAGACGTGCCTGCGGCTTGCTTCTCCACTGCCCGGACGTAGCACAATCTGGCCGACCGTGGATCTCCCTGGACTGTCCCGACACCTTCCGGGGTCGGGAACTTCATACACAGATGAGGCATGGAGATGATTGCCTTCATCTGAGCTATCCCCGGGCGTCCTAAGATGACATTGTGCACACATGCCAAATTGACAACGATGAACTCCATCTCTATTTTCAAAATTTTCGGATAAACTCCGACCTCCACCGGGAGGACGACCATTCCCTCAGGATGGACCATGTCGTCCGTAAAACCCGACAGCGGTGTTCGGACCGGTGTTAGTGCTGATCTTTCAATTTTTAACTTTTGGAAGGCCTCTAAGTACAGCACATTAACGCTGCTACCGGTGTCTACCATCACCCTTCGGACCTCAGCTCCGCAAATGTCAACAGTGATGACCAGTGCCTCGGCAGAATGATCTCCTCCAAGGGGAAGGTCTCGGTCGGTGAAGGTTATCGGCTTGTCTTTCATTCTCTTCTCAGGTTGACTAGTGCTGATCGAACATACAGGCAGGTCCCTCGACCAAGCTCGTCGGCGCTCCGAGTTATCACCCCCCTCTGGCCCGCCAAAAATAACGTGAATGATTTGTTTCGATCCAGCGGCAGGAGGGTCATGGTTGGGTTCTGGCCCCTTATCCTTCTTCTCCTTGTCAGATTTCTTAAAGTATTTCTTCTACCCCCGGCGCCGGTTCTTCTTTTTCTCGGCAGCGAACTGCGCCAATTCTCCCGAGCGCAAGAGATCTTCAATCAACCCTTTGAAGACATGGCATTCATCAGTCTCGTGCCCCGGTTCCTGTGATAAGCGCAGTATTTGTCCTTGTCAGGTCCATCTCTCGCCNGCCGGGTTCGGCTCTATTCCCCGTCTGGTCATCATGTAGCCCAAAAACTTCCCAGTCTGCACGGCAAAAGTGCACTTCTTCGGGTTTAGCCTTAACCGATGTTCACGCATGACTTGAAAACACGCTCGGAGGTGGCCTGGATGGTCGGCTCGAACAGTGCTCTTGACGAGCATATCGTCGATGTAAGCTTCCATAGATCGTCCCAGCAATCCTCCGAACACTAAATTGATCATCCGTTGGTACGTAGCCCCGGCGTTCCTTAGTCCGAACGGCATCACTCGGTAACAGTACAATCCATCCGGCGTCACAAACGTTGTCTTCTCCTCATCGGCCTCGGACATCATAATCTGGTGATATCCTTTAAAAGCATCCATGAAGCTCATGAGTTCCGCTCCGGCCGTCTCGTCGACCATCTGGTGAATGCTTGGGAGTGGATACGGATCGAGGGGGCAAGCACGGTTAAGGTCGGTGTAGTCGATGCACATGCGCCAAGCCGGGGGCTTGGGCACCAAGACTACGTTCGCGACCCATTCCGGGTATGTAACCTCTCGGATATGTCCTGCCGAGAGCAGGGCCTTGACTTCCCCCTTAACGAACTCGCGTCGATCAACGGATAGGTGCCTTTGCTTTTGTTTAACAGGCTTGGAGGTCGGACTGACGGACAGCCGATGGCATATGACATCTCGGTCGATTCCAGGCATGTCCTCCGGGCCCCAGGCGAAAATGTCGGCGAACTCTCGCAGCACGATAAGGATCGATCGCCTTAGGTCCGGGTCAAGAGACGTTCCGATTCTGACGCATCGTTCAGGTCGCTCCAACTCCAAGGGCACTTCTTCAACGGGCTCGGAGGGCCCAGGCTGCTCCTTCTTTTCCTCATCCTTTCGTCGGGCAATGGTATTCACACGAGACGTGCCTGCGGCTTGCTTCTCCACTGCCCGGACGTAGCACAATCTGGCCGACCGTGGATCTCCCTGGACTGTCCCGACACCTTCCGGGGTCGGGAACTTCATACACAGATGAGGCATGGAGATGATTGCCTTCATCTGAGCTATCCCCGGGCGTCCTAAGATGACATTGTGCACACATGCCAAATTGACAACGATGAACTCCATCTCTATTTTCAAAATTTTCGGATAAACTCCGACCTCCACCGGGAGGACGACCATTCCCTCAGGATGGACCATGTCGTCCGTAAAACCCGACAGCGGTGTTCGGACCGGTGTTAGTGCTGATCTTTCAATTTTTAACTTTTGGAAGGCCTCTAAGTACAGCACATTAACGCTGCTACCGGTGTCTACCATCACCCTTCGGACCTCAGCTCCGCAAATGTCAACAGTGATGACCAGTGCCTCGGCAGAATGATCTCCTCCAAGGGGAAGGTCTCGGTCGGTGAAGGTTATCGGCTTGTCTTTCATTCTCTTCTCAGGTTGACTAGTGCTGATCGAACATACAGGCAGGTCCCTCGACCAAGCTCGTCGGCGCTCCGAGTTATCACCCCCCTCTGGCCCGCCAAAAATAACGTGAATGATTTGTTTCGATCCAGCGGCAGGAGGGTCATGGTTGGGTTCTGGCCCCTTATCCTTCTTCTCCTTGTCAGATTTCTTAAAGTATTTCTTCTACCCCCGGCGCCGGTTCTTCTTTTTCTCGGCAGCGAACTGCGCCAATTCTCCCGAGCGCAAGAGATCTTCAATCAACCCTTTGAAGACATGGCATTCATCAGTCTCGTGCCCCGGTTCCTGTGATAAGCGCAGTATTTGTCCTTGTCAGGTCCATCTCTCGCCGGGGCCGGAAGCTGAATCATTTTGCAGGACTGAGCGTACTCCAAGATCTACCCGATTGGCCTCGATAAGGAAGTGTAGATCGGATTCCCATCCTGATCCTTCCTTCGGGAATCGGGCTGTTGTCTCACATCTCTCCGACCTTGTCCTCCAGTCTCCAATAGGCGCTTGGCAGCGTTGGCCTCTTCGGCCACCGCGTGATCGGCCATCCTCTTCAAGGCTTCTAGATAAGTGTTTGGCTGATGAAGAACGAGGTCCTGATACAAAGGCCCCGCCCGTAGTGCAGAGAGCAGTAGGTTGACCGCGGTGCGATCGTCTACCGGCCCTATCTCCGCCACAGCGGCCTTCCACCTCTCGCTAAAAAGGGTCAAGGACTCGCCTTCTCGTTGCTTGGCCTTTTCCAAGGAAGTGAAGTGTTTCTTAACAGCCCGAGAAATCGCAAAACGGTGGATGAATTTCCTCGCCAGCTCGGCGAAATCGGCAATGGATCCCGGTTCGAGTGAGGCGAACCACTCGGCCGCCCGACCAGTCAAGGTCGAATAGAACGCTCGGCACATCACCGCATCAGACTCCCGGCACACGAAGGTCCATTGGATACGGCTGGTCCATGATGTCCTGAGTGAACGGGGCCCGGAACAGATTGCTTTCCATCCCTCCGGGGCCGGCCTCAGCCTGTTCTTTTTTCCATTTGTTGAACTCAGCTNGTCGTGAGCCCGTCGGGGGCACTGTTCGGCCCGTGACGGCCGAGCCCACGTCAGCCTTCCGACCGTCGAGTCCCCGACCGCACAGCCTCCGACCGGGTTCGGAGTGCATCTGACCGGTTCAGGAGTATATTCACTATCAGGGACGATGTCCTGACTTAGTGTGGGGGGGTGCTATTTTCTGACAAAAACTGTGAAAGCTATATTTTGATGAACTTTGCTTGGAGGATTCATTTTGCAGCTTAGGGTAGTATGCTTTCCTTGTGTTTTGGCTGTGACCATTTCTCTTTCTGCTAGTTTGTGGTTTGTCTGGTGGTACTTGTGCAGTTTAGCTTGTCAAGGATGATTCAAGGTTGAGTTTGTGCTTAATTCAGTCTCTTGCCAATAGTTGGGTTAACCTCTAACATAAATGTTTCCCCTGTGTGTTATGCATTGCTAGTTAAGGCTTATGTGGGATTCCGGTGATATTTGTTTTGTCATAGCTTGTCTCAGTGCTCTCATAGTGAAATCTAGAATTTGCATGCTTTGAAGTGATTTAGGCCATTCTTGTTAGCCCAAGCCTTTAAACCTACCCTGTGTTACATATTTTCCCTAGTTGTCCCCTTTAAACCTACCCTGTGTTACATATTTTCCCTAGTTGTCCCCTTTGAGCCTTGTTTTTGTTACATATTTTCCCTAGTTGTCCCCTTTGAGCCTTGTTTTTGTTTAATAAGTGCGAAAGTTGTCCCCTTTGAGCCTTGTTTTTGTTTAATAAGTGCGAAAAGCACTTAATCCCGTTCTTTGTATTGTTTTTCTTGTTCAACCCTATTATTTGACCCTTAGCCTTTAGCCATATATTTTCCATTCACCCTTAGAGAGAATGTAGCATTTGTTCTTTAACTTAGAGGAGATTTACCTTTTTGAGCTTATTTTTGATAGAATTATTCATGTTACCTTTGTTCTAGTGTGGGGGTGTGGTGAAGGAAGTTATTGATTGATTGAATGAAAGAAAAGGAAAAATTTGTTAGTTGAAAAGAAAGAAAAGAAAAGTTTGAAAAAGAGGTTGAAAGTGAAGAAAAGGTTTGTGAAAAAGAAAAAAAAAACAGAAGGATGAATAAAAGTGCAAGTCCAGTTGTTAGAATAATTGTCTTCACCCCCACTAGTTTAGAATACTCTTGTGTTTCCAAGTATATTTTGCTCTATTGATTCATATTTTCCATGTCTCCTCTAGGTTTAGTTGTGAATAGGTGTGAAATTCTCTCTCTTTTGTGCATTTTTCCATACCCCTTCTTTGTTTAGCCACTCACCCTTAGCCCATTACAAGCCGAATAAAGACCTATTTGATCTTAGCATGCAGTTTTAGAGTGATCTATGTGAGTATGAAGGGCATGTCTATGGGAGTTCATCTTAAGCCAAGTCTTGCATAATCTCAACTGAGTACATGTGCATACAGGGTTTTAATCTACCTTAATTTGGGTGCCCGGTTATTGGCCTGAGAGGGGAACTCACTTGTGATTCTGAGATGATTCTTGAAGCAGGTTAGATTGTACAAGTTGGTTGGCGGAATGTGTGGTTGAGCAGGAAGGAAGTGTAATCAGTGACTATGCCTGGAGGGTGGTCTATTCTGGGTTTACTTGAGGATAAGCAAAAATTCTAGTGTGGGGGAGTTGATACACATGATTTTATACCTTTATTTGCCCCACGAATCAAGAGTTTTTGTTGCTTAATTTCTTTACCTTGATACATTTAAGGCTCGTTTGTGTGTTATATTTGATCATATCTAGTTTATTCACAAATGAGGAGTAAAGGAAGGATTTTCAGTCATCTTGGACTAGTTTTCGAGACATAAGGAATCCACCCCGGGCCGGAAAGGAGCAACAGAACACAAAAGGAGTCAGAAGAGGACCAGAGGGCCGTATCACGGCCTGCCTCACGGCCGTGATGCCGGCCGTGATCCCCAGTACGGACAAGCAGTCGGCCACGATCCCGGCCGTGATGGCGGCCGTGACCCGGCTGCTGTCCAGTATTTAAGTCGCGTTTCTGATATTTTACAGAGTTCCGAACCCTAATTTTAGCTGAGTGCAGTTTTTACCTTCTTTAGAGTTTTCCATAGCAGAGAATACAGTAGATTTACATCATTGAATTCAGTTTTGAAGCTTGGCATCATTGTGCAGACCAGATTTACTTTGAAGAATTGTTAGTAAAGTTTACCTTTTTATTCTTTAATATTGCAGCCATGTCTTCCATCTTTAATTCTTGCTTTGCTGTGTTTACTCCCATCATGAGGGAGTAATTCGTTTATGGGTTTGGATTAGGGGTCCATTGTTAATCTTGATGTTCGATTTATGTTTTATTGCATAAAGAGATTGAATCTTTTACCTAGGGTTTATGTTGATTTGGGGATTTCTTTGCACTAGTTATTGGTTTGTGGCCACAATTAATTGCTAGTCTAGGAGAGGGATTCGTTACAACGACAGTTNCCCTAGTTGTCCCCTTTGAGCCTTGTTTTTGTTTAATAAGTGCGAAAAGCACTTAATCCCGTTCTTTGTATTGTTTTTCTTGTTCAACCCTATTATTTGACCCTTAGCCTTTAGCCATATATTTTCCATTCACCCTTAGAGAGAATGTAGCATTTGTTCTTTAACTTAGAGGAGATTTACCTTTTTGAGCTTATTTTTGATAGAATTATTCATGTTACCTTTGTTCTAGTGTGGGGGTGTGGTGAAGGAAGTTATTGATTGATTGAATGAAAGAAAAGGAAAAATTTGTTAGTTGAAAAGAAAGAAAAGAAAAGTTTGAAAAAGAGGTTGAAAGTGAAGAAAAGGTTTGTGAAAAAGAAAAAAAAAACAGAAGGATGAATAAAAGTGCAAGTCCAGTTGTTAGAATAATTGTCTTCACCCCCACTAGTTTAGAATACTCTTGTGTTTCCAAGTATATTTTGCTCTATTGATTCATATTTTCCATGTCTCCTCTAGGTTTAGTTGTGAATAGGTGTGAAATTCTCTCTCTTTTGTGCATTTTTCCATACCCCTTCTTTGTTTAGCCACTCACCCTTAGCCCATTACAAGCCGAATAAAGACCTATTTGATCTTAGCATGCAGTTTTAGAGTGATCTATGTGAGTATGAAGGGCATGTCTATGGGAGTTCATCTTAAGCCAAGTCTTGCATAATCTCAACTGAGTACATGTGCATACAGGGTTTTAATCTACCTTAATTTGGGTGCCCGGTTATTGGCCTGAGAGGGGAACTCACTTGTGATTCTGAGATGATTCTTGAAGCAGGTTAGATTGTACAAGTTGGTTGGCGGAATGTGTGGTTGAGCAGGAAGGAAGTGTAATCAGTGACTATGCCTGGAGGGTGGTCTATTCTGGGTTTACTTGAGGATAAGCAAAAATTCTAGTGTGGGGGAGTTGATACACATGATTTTATACCTTTATTTGCCCCACGAATCAAGAGTTTTTGTTGCTTAATTTCTTTACCTTGATACATTTAAGGCTCGTTTGTGTGTTATATTTGATCATATCTAGTTTATTCACAAATGAGGAGTAAAGGAAGGATTTTCAGTCATCTTGGACTAGTTTTCGAGACATAAGGAATCCACCCCGGGCCGGAAAGGAGCAACAGAACACAAAAGGAGTCAGAAGAGGACCAGAGGGCCGTATCACGGCCTGCCTCACGGCCGTGATGCCGGCCGTGATCCCCAGTACGGACAAGCAGTCGGCCACGATCCCGGCCGTGATGGCGGCCGTGACCCGGCTGCTGTCCAGTATTTAAGTCGCGTTTCTGATATTTTACAGAGTTCCGAACCCTAATTTTAGCTGAGTGCAGTTTTTACCTTCTTTAGAGTTTTCCATAGCAGAGAATACAGTAGATTTACATCATTGAATTCAGTTTTGAAGCTTGGCATCATTGTGCAGACCAGATTTACTTTGAAGAATTGTTAGTAAAGTTTACCTTTTTATTCTTTAATATTGCAGCCATGTCTTCCATCTTTAATTCTTGCTTTGCTGTGTTTACTCCCATCATGAGGGAGTAATTCGTTTATGGGTTTGGATTAGGGGTCCATTGTTAATCTTGATGTTCGATTTATGTTTTATTGCATAAAGAGATTGAATCTTTTACCTAGGGTTTATGTTGATTTGGGGATTTCTTTGCACTAGTTATTGGTTTGTGGCCACAATTAATTGCTAGTCTAGGAGAGGGATTCGTTACAACGACAGTTNCCCTAGTTGTCCCCTTTGAGCCTTGTTTTTGTTTAATAAGTGCGAAAAGCACTTAATCCCGTTCTTTGTATTGTTTTTCTTGTTCAACCCTATTATTTGACCCTTAGCCTTTAGCCATATATTTTCCATTCACCCTTAGAGAGAATGTAGCATTTGTTCTTTAACTTAGAGGAGATTTACCTTTTTGAGCTTATTTTTGATAGAATTATTCATGTTACCTTTGTTCTAGTGTGGGGGTGTGGTGAAGGAAGTTATTGATTGATTGAATGAAAGAAAAGGAAAAATTTGTTAGTTGAAAAGAAAGAAAAGAAAAGTTTGAAAAAGAGGTTGAAAGTGAAGAAAAGGTTTGTGAAAAAGAAAAAAAAAACAGAAGGATGAATAAAAGTGCAAGTCCAGTTGTTAGAATAATTGTCTTCACCCCCACTAGTTTAGAATACTCTTGTGTTTCCAAGTATATTTTGCTCTATTGATTCATATTTTCCATGTCTCCTCTAGGTTTAGTTGTGAATAGGTGTGAAATTCTCTCTCTTTTGTGCATTTTTCCATACCCCTTCTTTGTTTAGCCACTCACCCTTAGCCCATTACAAGCCGAATAAAGACCTATTTGATCTTAGCATGCAGTTTTAGAGTGATCTATGTGAGTATGAAGGGCATGTCTATGGGAGTTCATCTTAAGCCAAGTCTTGCATAATCTCAACTGAGTACATGTGCATACAGGGTTTTAATCTACCTTAATTTGGGTGCCCGGTTATTGGCCTGAGAGGGGAACTCACTTGTGATTCTGAGATGATTCTTGAAGCAGGTTAGATTGTACAAGTTGGTTGGCGGAATGTGTGGTTGAGCAGGAAGGAAGTGTAATCAGTGACTATGCCTGGAGGGTGGTCTATTCTGGGTTTACTTGAGGATAAGCAAAAATTCTAGTGTGGGGGAGTTGATACACATGATTTTATACCTTTATTTGCCCCACGAATCAAGAGTTTTTGTTGCTTAATTTCTTTACCTTGATACATTTAAGGCTCGTTTGTGTGTTATATTTGATCATATCTAGTTTATTCACAAATGAGGAGTAAAGGAAGGATTTTCAGTCATCTTGGACTAGTTTTCGAGACATAAGGAATCCACCCCGGGCCGGAAAGGAGCAACAGAACACAAAAGGAGTCAGAAGAGGACCAGAGGGCCGTATCACGGCCTGCCTCACGGCCGTGATGCCGGCCGTGATCCCCAGTACGGACAAGCAGTCGGCCACGATCCCGGCCGTGATGGCGGCCGTGACCCGGCTGCTGTCCAGTATTTAAGTCGCGTTTCTGATATTTTACAGAGTTCCGAACCCTAATTTTAGCTGAGTGCAGTTTTTACCTTCTTTAGAGTTTTCCATAGCAGAGAATACAGTAGATTTACATCATTGAATTCAGTTTTGAAGCTTGGCATCATTGTGCAGACCAGATTTACTTTGAAGAATTGTTAGTAAAGTTTACCTTTTTATTCTTTAATATTGCAGCCATGTCTTCCATCTTTAATTCTTGCTTTGCTGTGTTTACTCCCATCATGAGGGAGTAATTCGTTTATGGGTTTGGATTAGGGGTCCATTGTTAATCTTGATGTTCGATTTATGTTTTATTGCATAAAGAGATTGAATCTTTTACCTAGGGTTTATGTTGATTTGGGGATTTCTTTGCACTAGTTATTGGTTTGTGGCCACAATTAATTGCTAGTCTAGGAGAGGGATNGGTTTGTGGCCACAATTAATTGCTAGTCTAGGAGAGGGATTCGTTACAACGACAGTTGGATGGAGACCTCGAGCCTTACCAATTTCAACCTAATTTTCCTGCTATGAAAGTAGAGGTAATTTTGGGGGCTTACAATGCTTAGGTGCTTAAGGTTATGATTGATGCATCACGACAGTGGGGCAATCTTAGCCTAATTCTCTTATTGATTACGAAAGTAGCTGAGTAGAATTCTCTTGTGCATTGCCCATATATCCGTTGGTTAATTATTCTTTCCCTAATCCTGAGTTTGCTAGAACATCAAGGTTACAATCCCCCTGATCTGTCCCATACTTTTATCATACAGTTTACACCTTAATCAATTGCTTTCCTTTACACCATTTAGTATTTGTTGCTTGGATTCTATAAATTCATATACTCTAGTGCCTGGTAATTCATACAGTTTCGTGCCATAACACCAATCCTTAGCGGAACGACATTACACCCTTTTTACACTCATCATTTGTGCTCATCAGTCATTAGACAATATATGATGAATGTCATGACCGCATATTAATGGGTCATTGGACAATATATTTGAGAAATCCGTGATGGATTTGAAAATTCTCAAAATAAGAGAATGTGAAAATCGCAATATGGTCTATATATGACCTGATGACTGATTGAGTATTTTTCCTCTTAAAGAAGGAATATGAATGTGTCATTATGTACTCTTTAAAAGAGTTGCGAATGGAGTTATTATCCTCGTGAAGAAGGAATAATATGTACCATTACGTGCTCAAATAAAGAGTTACTAATGAACTTATTGATTATCTCAGTCAATATTGATGATATGAACATCAATGAAATACATAAAGAGCTTGATAATGTCAGCTCATGGGGATTTTGAAATAAAAGCTTGTGAAAGCTAAATATTACCTCGACTTGAAGATCGAGTATTTCCTTAAAAGGAATTTATACACCAGTTAGCCAATATATGATTTTGATTGGCTACTTAGACAAGCCAATATATGATGGGCTACTTGGGTACTGGCCATTATTATTTGATCCCCATGATGCCAAGTCCCAAAACTGGTTGTATTATATTTTCCCCCATTGTCTAATAAGAAGACAATAAAGATGGTGTTGCACCAATGATTGATAAATGGGTATATTATGAATAATTCTAACTAGACATAATGATGTCTGCATTATACCCACATGAACTCCAGAAGAGTCACGAGATTATTATAAAGTATACTCACCCCAGTGACAGTTGGAGATATTTGTTTACAAAATCCCTCTCTTTTGGAAACTTAACATATGGAATTTGAGGGATGTGATAAGTGCAAAAGATGCCACCTTTATAAGGTCGTTCTCGGATCATCTTGTGCACAATTGACGGCTTTTATGATTGATTTGACCCTTAATTGCGTTAGAATGCTTGTTATTGTCATCGGACCCCGTTCCACGCTTTGTTAATTGTTTTGTAGGTAAAAAGATGTGCAAAAAGGTGGAAAACGACATTGATTTCGGAGAAGGATTCACAAGCAGAGTTGGAAGGCAAAATTAGGCCTTGGACGCGCCTCTGGACGCGCGTCCAGGCTTGCGTCCGAAAAAATCCTCTCTGAAGTTTGCAATCAGAACAAAAAGCTAACCGTGGACGCGCCTCTGGACGCACGTCCATGCCGGCGTCCAAAGAAATGCCCGCAGAAGTTTGTGCAGCAGAGTCAAAGCCTGCCTTGGACGCGCCTCTGGACGCGCGTCTAGGCCGGCGTCCATCAGATCCCGCTCTGAAGTTTCAAATCTGGACGCGATTAACTGCTTGGACGCGCCCATGGACGCGCGTCTATCCTGGCGTCCGTCGCGATGATTTTGGTGGTTATGCAAGGTTTAAAAGGAGAGATGAGCCAATTTTCAGGACACAGAGACTTAGGGATTCAACACTTCAATCTTAGATCATCTTAGAATATTTCTCTCTCTAGGATTAGCCTAGAGAGATCTCTCCCAATTCACTCCACATTGCAATTCATAGGTTTAGATTAGAATTAGAGAAGAATTCCATTGTTGCAAGATTGTGATCAACATTCAAATTCAAGTTCAAAGTTCACTTTCAAGCTAAGTCTTCATTTTAATTTCTTGTCATTACTTTTGCCTTTTGCTATTTCAATTCCAAGTATGATTAGATAGTTCGTTGTGGATTTGGATTGAGCAATTTTGTATGGATATTCTTGAGCTTTGAATTGATCAATTAGGTTTTGCAATTGCTTTGGTTATGAGTTTGATTGTGTGAGTGATGATCTACTTTGACTCTTGTGTAGGGGTGATCAACCTATATGAGAGGAGTTTGGAGAAGGAGTCTCACCTACGAGAGTAGAGTTACTCCTTAGCCTAGCCTAGCACGTTTCCTTCCCGCCTTCGAGAGAAGGGGGATTGGAAGGCAAATATCACACCATGTGTTTGATAATTTGCCTCACCTAACCTAGTTGCCATGAGAATAGGACCATGGACTAGATGATAGGCCAATGACCACGAGAGTGGCGTTGGCATAGTTGCCTTGCCTCATTTTCATTATCTAAGTGTTGCTAGCCTAATATCTTAGGAAATCAAGGATACCTATATGAGTTGCAAGATCCAAATCCTCCTTTCCAATTGATTGTTTTCAATGTTTGTTCTTTATTTTCATTATGTTTCATACACATCCCTTACTATGCTTGGGTTAGCTTTTAAACACTAAACACTCTTGTGCTTAATCACCTTACCGCTCAAATTCCCTCCTTGCCATCCTTTGAGAACGATACTCGGGAACTTCTTCCCGTTTTAACACCTACTTCTTTCCATCCACCGTGAAAACTACTTCATCAAATGGCGCCGTTGCCGGGGAGTGGCATCGGTTTTTGAGTAGTAAGTGCCTTTGGATTAACATGAGCAAGTGTTCAAGTTAGAGAGTCTAACCCCCCCCCCCCATTTACTTTCTATTTTTGCAATTTACTTTATTTACATTTTAATCTTTTTGTCATTTCAATTGCTACCACTCTCACTTGCAACTACTTCTAGTTGCAAAACACTCTCTTGTCTTTGTGTTGATAGGTTGATCCTCTATGATGTATTCTCAAGCAAGATATCCACAAGAGGATTACTATGAGGACCAAGGAGAATATAGGCAACCAAGGGGAGGCTACAATGTTCAACTTTCTAACCCCCATTGCTATGAAGATGATGAGGATTATAGAGCACACTATCAACCGAGAAGGCCACCACTAAGGGATGAAACTCCTAAGGAAAGTTTTGAGGACAAAATGGTAAGGATGTTTGGTGAGCTTAGGCAAGAAATGGTCAACATTAAGAAAGATGATGAGGTGTATGAGTATAATGATCCACCACGAAGGCAAATATCAAGAACTCAATATGATGATAGAGAATATGGTGATTACCACTACTCAAGGAGAGCTTTATCACCACCTCAAAGAGGATTCTTCTATGATGATCTACCGGAGAGCTACCAAGAGTCTTATCATGGTCACGGTTATGAGCATTCAAGTCGGGCACAATCACTAAGGAGAGACACCTCTTATGATCATTCAAGGGAGTACCGGACACCTAGGTATTACCGGGATGATTATAGGAAGATTATCATGATCAAGAAGACTATTCTTATGAATACCGGGGGTATAGGAGGAGTGCATCTCACCAAAGCTACCATTCAAAATCTTACCAATCTACCCACTATGACGAGGATGATGACTACCCTCAACAAAGAGGATTCTCTAATTCTCAATTCTACGACTCTTACCCATCCCAAGCCTACTCTCCACAATCTTACCGTAGGGAACACGTGAGCTCCAAAGCGCCCTTGGAGGAAGTCATTGAAAATACAAAGGAGAATGGGCAAGAAATCCCCGTTATTGAACAAATGCAAGAACAAGCAAAGGGAAATCACGACATGTGGTATGGAAATGCGATTGAAGAAGATAATGAGGAAGTAGAAATAGTGGGGGAAGATGAAAATCCATGTGCTGACACTATTGAGCTTACATGTGGTAAAACACTTGACCCTATTAGTGGTAGCACTACTCTTGGTGATAAAATTTTTAAATCTTGGGCCGACTTGTGTGATGAGAATGATGATTATGATGATATTGGTGTGCCTATTCATGTTGATAATGCTAATGTTGATTGTGTTGATAATGAACTTGAAAAAGTTGTAGATATGACTAGCGAAAATAATTGCATAATTGAAGATGTTGATAATGCTTGTGTTGAGATGTCTAGTGATGAAATTGGTGTTAAAAAGCATAATAATTTTTGTGATGAGCCATATGATGATTCTTTTGATCATAATTGTGGGGATGCTTATATTGAAAATGTTGTTGATAATGTGCATGCCAATCCTTTGGAGAATGTGGGTGATATTAATGCTAAACGTGATAATGATATTTGTGATAATTCTTCCAATGCTTGTAAAAATGCTACTTATGATCTTCATGATAATGCCTTAAAGTGTGGAAATGATTTTTGGGTTACTAATGAGGTCATTTTTTTCAACCCTTGTGATTTTAATGATAATGATTCATTTGACTCCTCCGATGATGATGATGAAAATTGTTTTGATACTTTTGAAAATAATTCTTTCAATTCCACGGAGAATGATTCAATAGAGTCGTGTGAGAATAATTTCTCTAATTCATATGATAGCAACTCTTCCAATCCTTGTGCGAACAATTCTTTCGTTTCTTTTGATGGTAATGAGGATAATGTTTCTACTCTTTTTGATAATGATAAGATTGTTGAATGTAATGAATTTGAACTCCTTGATCTTGTTGATAACAATGTTCTTATTGATAGTGTTGATAATGTGAATGCTTGTGCTGAATATGCCGTTGGTAAAGATCAGAGTGAAGGAGTTGAAATTGAGAGTAAAAAGGAAGAGGTTGAGGACAAGAAAAAGACAAGAGATGAGAGTGTTAGGGAGGAAGATGAGGAGAAAGTGAGAAATGATGAAAAGGAGTTTGGTGAAAAGAAGAAAAATGAAAAAAGAGGTAAGTTGGAAGAAAATAGCATACTCATGGACATGGATAGTTGCCAACCTTTGGAAGAGAGTATGCTATGTATAGAATTAAAGGAGTTTACCAATGCCCGACATTTGAGGGCATATCTTGAAGAAAGAGTAGATGGGGCAAAAGGACTTGTCCCCGTCCAAGTATGTTGGAATGAGGGCTTGAAAGTTGCGTCGGGCTACGGACATTAAACGGAGCGCTTCTCGGGAGGCAACCCGAGGTTATCTTACATTTTTATGCATTTTGTTTTTGTTGTTTACTTTTGCTTTCAATAAGTTTGCATTAATGGAAGTTAAATTCTCTAATATGGTTTGTAGTATTGCAATGTGTTTGTTGATGGTGTAGGAAAATTGATAAATGGCTCAAAGCTAAGAGGATGATTAAAGGCAATGTACTTGAAGAGAAGCAACAAGGGAGTCTCTTTATCTCTCTTGTCTTTTGTTATTTTGCCTTTGTGCCTCATTTCTAAAGTGTGGAAACCCGGGGTTATTTGGCATTATAGTGTATGATGTTAAAAGTCTTTCATAAAAGCAATGTTGTGATCCTCCTAGCCCATATCCCACTTCTAAAGTGTGAAAAGGGCGTTGCACTAGGCGAATGACCTTATCTCTTTCCCACCGTGTGCATAGAGCGAACATCGAGGACGATGTTCAATTCTAAAGTGTGGAAAGGGAGGCACTTTGTGCTTAAATGTGATTAAGTATATGATGCTTAGTGTAGAACGTTGTATATGTTTGAAGTTAATGCATTGTTTAATCTAGCATTGGAAATGTGTGCTTTGAAGGAACGTTTGAATCTCAATTTGGAATATCCCTTGAAATAAAATCTTTTACACTTTAAAGTTGTCCATGATTGTATACTTGCATGATGTTCACCCTTTATTTAGTTCGGACCATGGCCAAGGAGGTAACGAAGTGGGAGTGTACACTTGTCAACTCTAGGAAGATAATTTTTACTAAGCCCGGAAATGAATAATTCTTTGTTTTGCTCTCTTGAAGGTGGTGTGTGGGGTTGTGAAGGAGAAGCTTGTTATCTTATGTTCAAAACAGCCCAATGAGGCCAAAACCCAAAAGAGCGCAATGAGGCCACCTTAGGAATTGAAAAAAAAATAGCTGTCTTGCTAGGACATTGGGGCAACCATTGCACCGTCTTCGAAAAAGCGTAGAGCTCTACGTGAAGTCGGTTGTCCCGATGCGAGGTCTTGGGAGACGAGAAAATTAAAGAGAGCCATTCCGCCAAGATTCGGGCACCCATTGCACCATCTTCGAAAAAGCATGGAGATCCATGTGAAGTCGGGTCACTCGATGAGGTTATCTTGGGGAATGAAAAAAGGAGAGATCTATCCCGTTAGGACCGGGCACACATTGCACTATTCTCAAAAAAGCATGGAGCTCCATGTGAGATCGGGTCGCCCGATGGTTGGTCCTGAGGGGTAGTAGTGACCCTTGTTAGCCTTTTTCACAGTAGTATCTAGAGCTGTCAATGCGGGCTGGCGGGCCCCGCCCCGCCAAAGCCCGCCAAAGCCCGCCTTTGTGGCGGGGCGGGCTAAAAAGCCCGCCTAAAAACGGGCCTAAGTTTGGGCAGCCCGCCCCGCCCCCCCTTAGGCCCGCGGGGGCCTGCCAAAGCCCGCTTTTTTTTTTTTTTTTTTTTTTTTTTTTTTAGCTATGTGTCTAAAATCTTAAGTCTAATTCTATATACTCTAATATATTACTTAATTGTTACCTTGTTATAACATATTTGCATATATAGTTGTAAAAAGTTCACAAATCAATGAAATCATTAAAAATAAGTAAATATCAGAAATTAGTCCATGCTATATAAGTTCATAAACCATTAAACCAAACATTCAAAGTTCAAACTCCAAAGACAACTAATTAACTACATAAATTCAAACCATTACATCATTCAAACATCCCAACATTCTCATCTTCTTCTACCTCTTCATTTCATCAACAAGATTTACAACATTTGAATCTTCACAAGACAAATTTGATGTTGAATAACTTGAATTTGAACTTTCTTCAGTATCTACATAAATATTCAACACAAAAGATAAATAAGAATTAAATTACAAATTTACAGTACACCAAAATATCAACTAACTAAAATATAATCCAATATTTTATTATTTTGTAAACAAACATAATAACTTAGTAACTTACCAATAGCATAACCATGCAACCAATTTCTTGTGCAAATAAGAGCTTGCACTTTTTCAGGCAAAGTACAACTCCTGTACTTGGTGAGCACACGAGCACCAATAGAGAATGCCGACTCCGATGCAACAGTAGTAATTGGGATAGCCAAAACATCTCGTGCCATCAATGCAAGTGCAGGATATCTATGCATACGTTCTTTCCAATAATCCAAGATGTTCAAATCCTCATAGTATGCATATTCAAGTTTTGGCTCCTCCAAATAAATTTCCAATTCTGACTTTCCAATAGTCTTAACAGTTCGACTATCATACTTTTTAATTGCCTACATTAGTTAGAAATTAAAATTTATAACATTAAACATGTTATCACAATCACAAATTCAAATATAGAAAATAAACAAAATATATATAAATTGAAGAGTTAGAACTTAGAATACTTACTTCAAATGCTCTTTTACCCTTAGTTTTACCTAAACTTTCACTTTGCATACTTGAAGATGTGACTTGAGGTTGGGAAGGACGTGGAGTAATAATATTCGCATAAGCACTAAAAAGCTTGTTCAACTTTGTCTTCAAAAGTGAAACCATATCTTGAACTTTAATTGGATCACTCTCAACCTCCTCATATAAATGCTCCAATGATACAAGCTTTATCCTTGGGTAAAAAATAGCTCCAAATGCAAGCACTAAACTATATTCACTCCAATACTTATCAAATTTGTCAAACATCTTTCTACACATTCCACTTATCAAGACATCTTCATTATGCAAATTTTCTTTCAACATACTTTCAATCTTCCAAACTTGCATAAAATATAGATTTGAGGTAGGATAGGAAGAACCGGAAATCAAATTTGTCACCTCATAAAATGGCTCAAGAAACTCACATATTTTCTCACCTCTTTTCCATTCTTCATTTGAAGGGCAAAATTTATAATGTCTATCGTTCAATTGAAGAGAAGCAAATGCCCTTTTATACTTAATAGCACTTTCCAACATTAAATACGTAGAGTTCCACCTAGTAACCACGTCCAATCTCAAACCAATACTAGTATCAATGTTACCAACTGCATTTATACATTCTTCAAACTTCTTCATCCTACCCTCAGAACCTTTCACATATTTGACAGAGTCTCTAATTTTATGCAAAGCTGAAGTAACCACTTTCAACCCCTCTTGAACAATGAGATTTAATATATGGGCTGAACAACGAATGTGGAAAAACTCTCCATCACATAACAAACTATCATGCAAAGCTAATTGCTCCTTTAAAATGTCTTGCATAGTATCATTACAAGATGCATTATCTAATGTCAAAGAGAACACCTTTCTTTCAATTCCCCATTCTTTCAAAAATCCATATATTTTTGCAGCTAATTCAACTCCTGTGTGTGGTGGGGGCATCTTAGCAAAGCAAAGTATCTTACTATTCAATTTCCAATTCTCATCAACAAAGTGCCCAGTTAAGCAAATATATCCTTCACTAGTGCATGCAGTCCATACATCAGAAGTTAAACAAATTCTATTTTTGATATTTGCTAACACTTGTTTAAGTTTCTCTTTTTCTTGATAGTAGAGTTTGGTAATGTCAGACACAAGTGTGTTTCTAGAGATACATGGCACATCAGGATTCAAATACTTCTGCCATTTTCTAATACCATCATACTCAACAAATGAAAATGGTAAATCATGTTTGATGACTGCAGAAGCTAACAACTCCCTAGCAACATTTAGATCTACTTTCCTAGATGCAAGTTTGCCTTCATTATTAACAAACATTTGCCTAAGGTCATGATACTTCAACATTCTACATATCTCTCTATGTCTCCTTAATGTAGAAGTTCCATATTCTTTTCCCCCAGATTTAAATTCTTTTAAACAACCATTACATTTTGCCCTTTGAATACCATCTTCACCAAGTCCAATCTTTGTAAAAAAATTCCACACATCAGAGGTAAGTTCTTTAGATCTACCTTTCTTTGTAGTAGTACTATCCAATCCTGGCATTCCATCAACAGCATCATTGTCAATGGTATTAGTAGTTTGGTTCACAGCAGTTTGGTTCACAGGAGTTTGGTTCAAAGAGATAGAATCCATCACAATTCACGAATAATACACGGATAATCTAACAGTAGAGTTTAACTCGCTGTCAAACATACTATATAATCTAATAATCAAAATATATAAACACAAATACACAATGTCTAGTCAAACATACTATAATATTTATAGATTTCTAGTCACAATCACAATATATATAAACAAATTGTAAAATGTAAATCTTAAAATCTTACACACACTGTAAATCTTAAAATTCGTAATACATTATACATATTAGTAATGTATTAAATTAGTAATATATAATAAACACACTGAAGCACTGTCATTCTCATAATGTAATATATAATTTTATAAACATTAAACTAACACAGTGTCATAAATCATAATGTAATATATAAACAGAAAAAGAGAAAATAAATAACCTGTTAATCAATGATCCTAGATGTAGCCACGTAAGAGTGTAGGACGCCTGAATTGCGAGTTACCGGACGGAGCTCACGGAGGTGGTCACTTGAATTGCGAGTTGCGACTGCAATAGCCGATAGCGGGAGAATGGGAGATGCGAGATTGGCAGATTGGGTTTTCCGTTTGCGTGAATGAGTGAATCGAAGATTCGACAATTCGATGAATGAGATTGAGAAAGAGAATGCGGATTTCGACTACAGAGAAACGGCAAGGGGCCTAGGGCTGTGCTACGCTGCTGTCTTGGACTCTCTGCGAATTAAAACTAAAAAAAATAACAATAATCCTAATTCAATTCAAACTAAAAATAACGAAATATAATTCTAATTGAATTAAAAAAAAAACTGGCGGGCTGGCGGGCCCCCGCCTAGCCCGCCAGCCCGCCCTAAAACGGGCTCCTAAAATGTGAGCCCGCCCCGCCCTTTTGGCGGGGCGGGACGGGCTAGCCCGGCGGGTTAAGCCCGTATTGACAGCTCTAGTAGTATCTAGGGGGCTTGAGGTTATAAGGGTGGTCGAATAGAGTTGACTTGCGTCCAGGCCTGCGTCCGAAAAAATCCTCTCTGAAGTTTGCAATCAGAACAAAAAGCTGACTGTGGACGCGCCTCTGGACGCACGTCCATGCCGGCATCCAAAGAAATGCCTGCAGAAGTTTGTGCAGCAGAGTCAAAGCCTGCCTTGGACGCGCCTCTGGACGCGCGTCCAGGCCGGCGTCCATCAGATCCCGCTCTGAAGTTTCAAATCTGGACGCGATTAACTACTTGGACGCGCGTCCATCCTGGCGTTTGTCGCGATGATTTTGGCGGTTATGCAAGGTTTAAAAGGAGAGATGAGCCAATTTTCAGGACATGGAGACTTAGGGATCCAACACTTCAATCTTAGATCATCTTAGAATATTTCTCTCTCTAGGATTAGCCTAGAGAGATCTCTCCCAATTCGCTCCACATTGCAATTCATAGGTTTAGATTAGAATTAGAGAAGAATTCCATTGTTGCAAGATTGTGATCAACATTCAAATTCAAGTTCAAAGTTCACTTTCAAGCTAAGTCTTCATTTTAATTTCTTGTCATTACTTTTGCCTTTATCTATTTCAATTCCATGTATGATTAGATAGTTCGTTGTGGATTTGGATTGAGCAATTTTGTATGGATATTCTTGAGCTTTGAATTGATCAATTAGGTTTTGCAATTGCTTTGATTATGAGTTTGATTGTGTGAGTGATGATCTACTTTGACTCTTGTGTAGGGGTGATCAACCTATATGAGAGGAGTTTGGAGAAGGAGTCTCACCTACAAGAGTAGAGTTACTCCTTAGCCTAGCCTAGCACGTTTCCTTCCCGCCTTCGAGAGAAGGGGGATTGGAAGGAAAATAGCACACTATGTGTTCGATAATTTGCCTCACCTAGCCTAGTTGCCGTGAGAATGGGACCATTGACTAGATGATAGGTCAATGACCACGAGAGTGGCGTTGGCATAGTTGCCTTGCCTCATTTTCATTATCTAAGTGTTGCTAGCCTAATATCTTAGGAAATCAATGATACCTATATGAGTTGCAAGATCCAAATCCTCCTTTCCAATTGATTGATTCCAATGTTTGTTCTTTATTTTCATTATGTTTCATGCACATCCCTTACTATGCTTGGGTTAGCTTTTAAACACTAAACACTCTTGTGCTTAATCACCTTACCGCTCAAATTCCCTCCTTGCCATCCTTTGAGAACGATACTCGGGAACTTCTTCCTGTTTTAACACCTACTTCTTTCCATCCACCGCGAAACTACTTCATCAGGATGTCACCTTCAAGGGGAGTATTATCTTACTTATATATTATGCCCTCAAGTTTATGTTAGGGCTATGGTTGCACTCTTTTTCCCTTAATTAAGTTTTTTCCCACTGGGTTTTCTTAGCTTAAGGTTTTTAACGAGGCAATCGATGCAACACATAATCATATATATATCATGTACTCTTTTCCTTGACTAATTTTTTCCCACAGGGGTTTTCTAGCGAGGTTTGAATGAGGCATGAGTATGATCAGATGATGGCCAATGGGGAACGCTATTAATCAGTATGGCATCATATCAAGAAAGGTGAAATAGATATTCAACAAATTCTTTCAAGCAAGAATCTAGCAGACATATTCACCAATGCACTACCCACGACAACATTTCAAGAAATTAGTTCGTGGAATTGGTATCTTAAACATCTTCAATGATGTCCTTATCAAGGGGAGCATATATTGTACTCTTTTTTGCTTAACCAAAGTTTTTATCCCACTGGGTTTTTCTTTGGTAAGGTTTTTAACGAGGCAATATGATGTTCTTCCTTTGGACATCCAAGGGGGAGTGTTATGGAATAAAAGAAATAAGGTGGATGTCCAAGGAGAGAATTGAACCCAAGACTACTTGGTGCAAAACATAAATCATACCAACTGAGCTATGGACACTATTGTCATTACTTACGTGCAGTAAAGTATTAGACATAAAGGCTCAACATGCAATCAGTTCTCGAGCTATGGGCGTTATTGTCATTGCTTATGTGCAGGAAAGTATTAGACATAAAGGCTCAACATGCAATCAGTTCTCAAGTTCCAAAAAAGAGATGACTCACGTTGCTGGGAATAGAACACACATCCTTTATGCTGACTAAGGCTTCTAAGAGCTTGACACACCAGTTCAACTAACCAAGACATTTGTCCATCTTCTGTATAAATGTTATTAATTTATTCCCATGCTGAACCTATAAATACCTTCACACCCCTTTGTAGAGATCATCCGAGGAGAAATAAATTCTCCCTTCTTCTTACTATCATTATACTGTTGGTCTTATTATATATTATTATTATCATTATATTAGTATTATAAATACTATAGTCCCGATCAAATTCATAACAAAGGAGTATTGTTATTACTAGTATTGCACCCGTGCGATGCACGACCATTAGTAGTTGGTGAGTTTAAACACGATAATTTTATAATAATTTGATAAAATACGAAAAAGAACATGAATAATAAAATCATTAAATATTCAATGGAATATACAATTACAAATTATTGAAAATTTCTTTGTAAACCACATTTTGAGTACAGTTGACTAACCCCTTGGTTTCATCAGAAATTAGGATTTTGAGGCCATCCAGATTACTAACACGGGAAACCGCTACATATAACTGACCATGGTTAAAGACTGGTTTCTTTAATAATAACCCTACTACTGACAAAGTTTGTCCTTGGCTTTTGTTTATTGTCATTGCATAGGACAACATAACAGGAAACTGCTTCCTTTGAAATTTAAAAGGAAGTCTTGGATCTGAAGGAGTCAATGATAGCCGGGGTATCAATACAGTTGTCCCATAATGTGTGCCACCTAATATCTTGGCTTCAATAACATGGTTACCTAATTTGGTAACAATCAATCGTGTTCCATTACAAAGACCAATAGAATGGTCGATATTCCTCAACAACATTATTGGGGATCCAACCTTTAATGATAACGAATGGTTTGGTACACCAGAACACTTCAAACTGTTCAAAAATTCAGTAGTGTGCACTTCAGCCAACATGTTGTCATTGGTATCAGCTTTGCAAACAGAATCACAACTTAAATAAGTCTTCGATGAAGCTTGATTCAAATTGTTCATGTATTCATTGACTTGATCCACAACATCTGATGTTGGTGCCAAAATAGCTCTACTCTTTAACTGCTCAGGATCTATAACACCAGTACCAAATGAAGGAAATGTCTGCTCAACAATCTCTTTGATAGGATCTCCTTTGGTTTGCAATACAAACTGTGAAGGAATATTTATATTGCAATCATCTTCACTATTACCACCAAGATTTCCATCACCTAAGTCCACAATCCACTTGGCAAATGTATCTAATTTCTCAATTTCTTCCTCAGTTGTAATACTACGCAGTCTTAGATTCTTTGTAAGATGCAAAACTTCACAATTATTCCACAAATATGAAGAATTGATACTTGCTTAGACAATATCTTGTCTTGTTTCTTTGGGAATAACTGGAAGTATCTGTATGAAATCACACCTAAGACAATAGTTTTTCCCCCAAAAGTCTTTGTTGAGCTTGAAGTATTAGAGAATCTGAGTACGTCTCTCATTGTTTTATCCAATGCTTCAAAACAATGTTTGTGCATCATAGGGGCTTCATCCCAAATGATTAGCTTTGCTTTAACAATGAGTTCAGCTAATGGACTACCTTGCTTGATGTTGCATGTTGAGTCTTCGTTTATACAAATCGGTATTGCAAACCTTGAGTGGGCAGTCCTACCACCCGGTAGCAATAGTGAAGCTATACCACTGGATGCAACATTTAGGACGATTTCTCCCCTTGACCTTAAACCAGCAGACATTGTCTTCCACAAAAAAGTTTTCCCGGTCCCACCGTATCCATAGACAAAAAATAGGCCTCCTTTATTGTTATCAACATCGAACATAACTTTATTGTAGATCAGTAACTGCTCCTCAGTTAACTTTCCCACCAATAGGTCATGTTCTTCTTTTAATGCTTGCTGATCATATGATAGTTCTGTTGGTCCCAAGGGGATGGGGTACAAGTCTAGAGAGGGGGGGGGGGTGAATAGACTTGTATAAGATTTTGCAGATCTTTTCGACCTCTCGTGTGTATTGAACTCAGGATGTTTAGGTTCGATACCTCACGAGGTGAAGACAAAGTTTTATGCGCAGCGGAAAAGTTATCCCCTTTTAGTTAGCACGAGTTTGAGTTAGTCCGAGAGGTGTGTTTATATGCAGTGCAATCGAGAGGTTAGTGAGAGATAAATACAGAAAGTAAATGCGAGAGAGATTTTTAAGTGGTTCGGCCAACCCGCCTACGTCCACTCTTCTTCCAGAAACTCCCTGGAAGGATTGCACTAAAACTTCCCTTTTTAGTACAATATCGAGCGCTTGAGCTTTGATCACGAAGCCCGCCTCAAGCCTCAGGTTTTTCGCCCCGCTTCCAGTTACTCCACCTCTCGAGCACTTGACCTTTGATCACCAAGCCCGCGTCAAGCCTCAGGATCTTCACAAGACAGCTCCCAGGTTACTCCGCCTCTTCTTGCTTAATCCAAAGCAAGGACCTTTGGTTGTCACAGTTGAATGTAACAAGCTCCAATCTGACCAAAAGCTATCGTTAGGTTTCTTTCACTCGGACAGCTGCCAGGTTACTCCACCTCTCTTGCTTAATCCAAAGCAAGGTGTTTTTGG